>NW_020204652.1:0-2760 GCF_001531365.2 Cynara cardunculus var. scolymus
CTTTACTCCAAGTCTTCAAATCCTCATCATAATCTTTTCTTACAGAGCTGAGAGTGTTCTCGAGTTTTTCAATTTTATACTCAAATTCCTTCTCGATTCTTTCACATTCTTGTTTATGATCTTTCTTTAAAACTTTGATACATTCCAGATTAGAGTGATTCTCATAGTACTGTTTTATGAATTAATCTTTATAATCCACTATGTTCTTTTCCAGCTCAACAATCTTAGCTCTCATCTCCTTTAGAATATCTGCCATTAAAAAAATTGATCAGTTATAGGATCTATGCAATGAAATCAGTAAAAAAAAAATCCGAAATAGTTAAGCTAAATAAAATAGAAAAACACAAAAACTGATGAGAATTTAGAAAAAACGACGAATAACAGTCAAAAATCAGTAAAAACAGTCAAAACTGTTGAAAACAGTTAAAAAACTGTTCAAAACAGTTAAAGACAGTTAAAATTGATGAAAAACAGTTTACGCTATGGAAAATAGTTCAATGATTCTCAAACAGTTTAAAAACACAAACAGAAACAAATAAACGAAATGATCCAAAATTAAAATCTAAACAAAAACTAAACCTCAAAGACTAAAGACACAACAAGACCAAGATGAACCAAGCCCACAATGAAAATAAATGTCCAAGTCCAAAACAATTGTCCAAGAAATTTTTACAAATACAGATCAGACAAAATACAATACAAAATTCTGAACTCTGTTCACAGTAAGCTTAGACTTGATCTCAGATACACTATTACACTTCACTCTTCTAACTGCAACTTTTAGCTTCCCTCTAACTGCATCAGACTTCTGATCCTCCTGTACAAGTAACTTATGATATTTTTGATTCTTTGCCTCTAATGCTTCACATCATAAGTTACAGCAATCAGTACATCAACCAATACAAAACATGCTTAACAGTGATCAACATTACCTAGTTCCTTGTTAGATCAAAACATGAACAACAAATCAAACATCAATCAAGTCTGATCACTCAAAATGCAGCAAGCTATAGAAACACACTACAACTGTGCAACTTGTAAAACAGTAACAATCTTTGAAGTGCAAATACACTTAACACTAGCTTCTTATCTGCTCAAACAGCTCATTGCATGGTCAACGTGAAGATAAACCACCCAGACTATTTTAAAATAGTTCAAGACTGCAAACTAAACTGATCAAGATGCTGACAGTTAATATTTGTGTGAAACTACCAGCTGAAGATGAAGCTCAAACCCTATACCCTAAACCCAAACCTAGTCAAAGTTGTATGTGAGTGAACCTAATCCGGACAAAATCTGGTGTAAACACAGCCAATGAAAATATGGATACAATGTATCCAAAAAAGTTATACAGCCAATATGGAACCACCTATCTCAGAATACTATAAAATCGAACAGATGTTCTTCGATTTTGCTAAATAAGAATAAGAAATTGAGCACTATTCTTTAATCAAGCAGTCTGGTCAAAATCGTAATAAAAGAGCAGTCTCAAACAAAGAAAGGTTGTTGTTCGATTGAAATCGAAATTAGGTCAAGAAGCAGGTGATCAATTTAGACAGAGCAATTTACTTTGAATGATTAAGAATCCGAGTGAAATGGATTGAATGATTTAATAAATCGGATAACTCGATGCACAAAAAGCTAAGTCCTAAATTGCTCAACTCCGCTCAAAGCTAAAGTCTTAATCCGCTCAATAAATCGCTCACAGCTTAAACAAAGAACCAATCAATTTACCTATCCGGTCACTTATCCGGTCACGAGTTGTACGATTTAAACCCTAATCCGCTCAAGACTAAACTTAAATCGATCAAATATCCGCTCAAGATGTGATTGAAATGTGACCGAATATGATCAATTTGAGGTACCTGTGACCGAATTCGATGAACCTTGAAGTCTAGCTCGATCAATACCTCTGCAATTTAAACCCTTGTCCGCTTGAGACTTCTACGATTTACACCTTGATCGTTCAAGTCATCTGCGATGAATCCTGAGATGAACGATTTATGAATCCAGAGAAGAGATAAGATGAGCGATTTACTAAATCGGATGGGGCTGCTGTGCGATTAAGGTGAAATTTGATGGACTAACCGGATGGGCCTGAAAATGGGCTAAGCGATTTAACAAAATAGATTCAATCTAAAGACCAAAAAACAGATCAAAACAATCAAAAACACAAAAACAGAAAAAGATTAAAAAAATGGATCAAAATCACTGGAATTTTAAAAAAAATTTAAGAACACGAATTTTTTTTAAAAAACACAGATTTTAACTAAAAACTTGAAATCATTTGATCAAAATGTAAATCTTTGTGTAAAATAAAGATTCACTACAAGATTACGCACAAAATGATTACTGTTTTAACACCAAAACTCAAAAAATTTACAAAATTTTGGATCGAACTCAAAAAAAAAAAAAAAAAAGAACACAAAGAACTTTTAAAAAAAATTCCAGAAAAAATCTTCAAAGATCTTCAAATATGTTGATCTTTTCTTTTGATTTCTTGCATTTCTGCTCTGATACCAATTGTGTGTCCCATTTTAATAATCAATCTTCATGAAAGCTTCATAAACATGGCAGATCTTAGATTTAACTTCAAGAACACAAGATGAACTTTGAGAGAGAAAGTCAAACATTCAAAGCTTAGTCAACCCTCTATTACGTAATCAGAATATTACAAATGAGCTCCCTTACAAAAATTACAAAGTCATCACCCTATTTATAGGGTCAAACTTCTAAACATAGTCAAAGTCAAACCTATCT
>NW_020204652.1:2860-8186 GCF_001531365.2 Cynara cardunculus var. scolymus
TCCAGAACCCCAGTCAAGCACCAAGTGGACGAAAGACCACCCACATCACCAAATCATTGGTGATCCAACATCTGGTGTAAAGACGAGATCAGCAACAGCCAACGAATGYCTCTTCGCCAACTTCCTTAGCATGATTGAACCAATGAAAATTTCTGAAGCCCTACAAGATCCAAACTGGATAGATGCAATACAGGAAGAACTACTACAGTTTGAGAAAAACAAGGTATAGTCCCTTATGCCTCTACCCAAAGGGAAGACGGCCATAGGAACCAAATGGGTCTTTCAAAACAAGAAGGACGAAGATGGCATAGTAATAAGGAACAAGGCCAGGCTTTTAGCCAAGGGGTACTACTAGGAAGAAGGGATTGACTACGATGAGACATTTGCTCCCGTTTCAAAACTTGAAGCCATCAGGATATTCCTAGCCTATGCAGCACACAAAGGCTTAAAGGTCTATCAGATGGATGTCAAGTCTGCCTCCCTCAACGGCTTTATGTGTTTCCCCTTGGGTTTGAAGATCCAAAACATCCAGAGTATGTCTATTTTCTGGACAAAGCCCTCTATGGGCTAAAGCAAGCACCCAGGGCCTGGTATGAAACTCTATCCACCTTTCTCATCAACAATGGCTTCGAAAAAGGTGCAATCGATACAACCCTCTTTCTCAAGAATCTCATCTCTCTACAGTCAAGAGGATCTTTAGATACCTTAAGGGAACTCCTTCATTGGGTCTCTGGTATCCTAAGAACTCTGGCTTTGATTTAATAGCCTATACAGATGCAAATCATGCAGGGTGCATGCTTGATAGAAAGAGTACGTCTGGAAGCTGTCAACTCTTGGGAGACAAGTTGGTAAGTTGGACATCCAGAAAACAGAATTGTGTCTCAACCTCTACAACAGAAGCAAAATATGTTGCTGCTGCTAGTTGTTGTTCACAAGTTCTCTGGATGAAGACTCAGCTTAAGGACTATGGCTTTCAATATGAAAAGATACCAATCCTCTGTGACTCCAAGAGTRMAATARCTATCTCTRYAAATCCTGTGCARCATTCCAAGACCAAGCACATCGATGTAAGGTACCACTTTCTGAAAGACAATGTTGAAAAAGGTAATATAGAGATGTACTTTGTTCCTACTAAGATTCAACTTGCTGACATTTTCACAAAAGCTCTTGATGAGAAAATATTTTTGTTCCTAGTCAGCAAGATGGAAATGCTGAATCTCATCATTTAGAGGCAATCATAAGTTTGAAACCAGAGATCCTCAATATCTCATGGTTATGCCTATAAGTGATATATAGTATTATGGCCATGAACTCCAAGTACTCTAAACCAGAGCCTCTGGTTGTAAAGACCAGAGCCACTGGCCATTTAGAATCACTTAGATTAATCTTTGGCCAAAATTTTCATCGGCTTTGGAACCAGAGACCTCTGGTCCAAAGCAAATACTTGGTATTTTCTCACCAAGTATTCCCCTCCAAACCAGAGCCTCTGGTTGTATAGACCAGAACTTCTAGATTCCAATTCTTTGAGACCAGAGCCACTTTGGTCTCAAACTTGGACTTCCTTGTTCATTCATGTATATACTCACATCATTTTCTTTCATCCTTTGGAACCAGAGACCTCTGGTCCAAAGCCAATACTTAATGAACTTTTTCATTAAGTATTCTCTTCACAATCAGAGCCTCTGGTTCCAAAGACCAGAGCCTCTGGATTCAAAACCTTTGGAACCAGAGCCCTTTGGTCTCTAAGGCACATACTATCACCACATACATGCACTTAACCATTTTCTAATACTAGTTTGCATCGCCTTTGCAACCAGAAACCTCTGGTTCAAAGGCTCCATCGATTCATACCATTTTGCATATTCTTCACCCTTCTCTCAACTATTTTTTTTATCACCTTAACAACCAGAGCCTCTGGTTCTAAAGACCAGAGCCTCTGGAGTTGTTGTCTTTGGAACCAGCACCCTCTGGTCTCAAAGACCCACTCGTTTTCATGCCCAATCTCACACTAAGCCACATTTCATATCATCTTATCATCATCATTCACAGCCAGAGCCTCTAGTTCTACAGACCAGAGCCTCTGGTCATCAAAATGAACCTACCTCTTATTAGTTCAAGAGGGAGTTTTACACTCAATCTCCTCCCCATGCATCATTCTAGGGGGAGCTTTTCATTCATCATAAAGAACTTTCCATTGCATAAATATGCATTTTCCATCCCAGAGCCTCTGGTTCTACTATCCAGAGCCTCTGGACACCAAAATGCTAGATATATGATGAATAAAACATGTGTATGAAACCAGAGCCCCTCTGGTCCTGCATCATGGGTTGTCCATGCTTAACCACAGACCTCTGGTTCCCCATCCAATGAGTCATGTCCAACTAGAGCTCCTATGGTTCCATGACAAAACAATTTTTTTTTTCCAAAAACCCATCTTAATTGCAAACTCTTTAAAGATTATACAAAATTGCAGCTTTTGTGACTAAAAACTATATTTCATGGGTTTTTAGAAGACCAAAACTTTATAATTAGTATTAATCTTACAAATAGATGGAATTTTAAATTGTTTTTGGCGCGATATCTCAAGAAATATTATTTGGGATAACTTTTCAATTACTCCAAATAATTCAAACGTCACCTGACACAAAAACCTGCCATATTAATAGGCTGTTCCCCATAAACCTCTTCAAATTACCCATTCACCCTCCCCATGACGACACGTGTCCTCCAACATTAATGGCACAGAACCGTCAAGACGGCCCCACGATCCCCACCAAATCACCTTTTTGCCAAACGTCTTTCCACTACCATGATTACCATTTAAATATTTCTTTTTTCCTGTTCCCCCCCTCCATCTATAAATACCCATCTTCCCCACACCATTTCCTCTTTACGCTCCCAAAACCTGCAACTACCAACAAACGATCTGAAAAACTCAAAACCTGCAACCTCAACAAGCAATGGCATCCTCCGCCTCTCATGAATCAAACAACAACGACAGCCATGTGCAATCCACCGGCACCGATAGCTGCACACTGGTCTTCCTTCCCTTAAAACCAAACAACCCCGCGATCGACCTTTCCACCATAGAGTTCTTCTAGAACTGTGTTTTACAATCGGCGTTGACATTAATCGACAATGGCATACCATTTAAATACGTACAACAGTACTGGCAGACTTGCGAGTATATCCTCGACAGTCGTGGAATCATGGGGGATATTGACGCTCCAAACGACATGATCTGCTTCGTCAAAATCTCCCAGGCAAAGGTCTCTAGAGTCCTTTGCATTCCCACACGCCAAGAACTCGGCATTGACCACTACGCCGAACTACCCACGAGCTCCGATATCCTCCGCTTGATCCGCATGCTAGGTTACAATCGTGACCTACGCAATGCCTCTGACTTTAAGAGGCAATTCCTCCCCCAATGTGGAATATGTTATTTTTCATATTGAACAGAGCCCTGACCTGCAAACTGGGATCGATGGATCAGGGCAACATCAACATAATGACTATCATGTACGACCTCTTCTTCAACCTGCCACTGGACTACGCTGTCTTCATCTACAACGAAATCCATGCAACGGTAATCAATAAGTGGAAGCTTAAGGCCGCAGGAAAGCCACTGTCATTCATGCTTTTCTCATGATTCCTCGCTCTCTTCATAAGGGATGCGATGAGGAGGCCCGAACTCCCGGTCGAAGAACCATTCACCCCACAGTTCATAATGCATGGTCATCGACCAACAATCTCTAAGGACAGCTACACCACCAAGAGGACAGTCTCTCGCGCCATGCTCAGCATCATACCGGAGATGTCTGAAATAAGGCAGACCTATGAACGCTCTCTACTATCCCAAGAACCGAGGGCAGCTACCCTAGAGCACTTAGAGCCATTCCCAGACACCAACGAGGGAGCATAGGAGTCATCTTCATCGGATGATGAAGATGATGATGATGACTCTCCTCGTGCATCCCCGAACCTTCACATACAATACCCATCCCCACTACCCAAAGGGCACCCAACACCACTACCGCTGGCGATCAAGGCCAAAAAGGTATCGACCAAGGACGACCCAGTCCAATCCCACACCCAGCCAGCCATCCAGAGGCCATTCTTTGGGCCTTTGGAGATGATACAGCCGAAGAACCCCACCATGCATCGCCCCCCTCCCAACAGAGGGGCGATGAAGAAATAAGAGCCACTTCGCCTCATGGCTCGCCACTATCCTTCACACACCCAGAAGCATGTGTTGCTTCTGGCATTGCTGATCCACAAGATCGTTCAAAGCGATCTCCTGTTCATGCACAACATCCCCCTTTGATACTTGATTTAGCAAAGGGGATACACATCTACTTCTCTTACCCGGCCTCTGAAGTCGAGGAATAAGAAGAAGTTGCAGCAACATCACGAGATAGCTCCTCACTAGAGGGATATTAAGGACATGATGGAAGTCCTTCATGACCCACATTTTCACAAGGCCAAGAAGGCGCCTCTGGAGCTGAGGCTCAACCTGTAGCATCCGCTGCTGCAGGGGTTACCCATGTGGCAGATCTGGTTACAAAGGCTGAGTTCCAAGCTTTTGTAGACGCGATTCAGCAGTTCTTGGAAGACCTAAAACTCATCATACAAGGGATTGTCGACAACCCTCCATCCATTGACCTCACCCCCCTTCGACAGTCCCTTGCAACCCTTGAAACACAAACCCGAGACAACACAACCTGTCTCCAAATGCTACAACAGACAGTCACCCAACACCTCAACACCTCCTTTTCCCTTGCCACCCAAAAAAACCAACTCCTCATTCACTCCATCGCCATCCTCACGGCCCAGGCAACTGCGATCGATGAGACTTTTGCCTCAATCACTACCCAACTAAACACCATCTCCCAAACCATAAACACCCTCCCAGCAAACATCACATCTCACATCCCTCAACCGACCCCACCCTGTGACAGCAGTCAAATACGAAATCCCAGGTTAGCTTTTATTAAGGTTATATTAGTATTATTGAAGGTAATTTTATAGATTAGGAGTTAGTTAGATTAGTTTAGTTGAGGAATTTTAAGAATTTCCGGCAGTTGCTTAGAAAGTCCGGTTCTGGTCCGAAGTTATCCGAAATGTCCTATACAGTATCAAATGCTCTAATTTCTACCCAATTTATATAAAACACTAAGTTTTAGTGTTTTAAATATATAAACTTTCTATTTAAATAAATTTAGTCATCGTGGGCTTTTAAAGTGAAGAAAAATGTCAAAATTGAGAAATTTGGGCTTTTGGTGCATTATTATTTGGGTTTTTTTTTTTTTTAAACAAATTTGGGTTG
>NW_020204652.1:9416-10337 GCF_001531365.2 Cynara cardunculus var. scolymus
AAATGAGTGATTTTTAGTTCAAAAGTTTCGTATATGTGTTACGTTTCCAATCCAACTTGAATCTTTGCAGAACACCAATTAGAACTCTTTTTATGAGTATTTTWCTATCATGGTRCAATCTGCCATTTCAGTTGTGATAAGTTGCATTGCATGATTTATTTGAAGCATCATCTCTTATCCAATCTTCATGACATTTGGTCACGATGGCTATAACTCAATGTTATAATCCACATAAAAAGATGGGAACTTATTTCATTATTTAAGTCTCTTTAATGGATCATATTTTTAACTTAAAGTTTCTGTCCAGAATCTGAAATTCTGGATTTGRTTAAATATTGTAAAACTTGATATTTTATGGGATTACAGCAACATTTCCGGTATGAATCTTGTTATGAGCATATGGACATTATGTATTGGAACCATGGACAATATGATTGGATAAATGTGGACATTTTGGACTTAAGATTTAGTAAACCCGTAGATAGAGATGAATCAATAAGTAAYDATTTTRGTTATTCCTATTATTAGGGAACCGTTGATTTACCCCGGTAATCGGATCGCATTGCCTTATCTTCAAAGCTCTATATCGAAAGGTGAGTTTCACGGCCCCTTTTTACTAATTTCTTGTTTTGGGGTGAAAAACATGATTGAAATCGTTTGATAGATTTATATCGTTATATGAATCTTGTTATGAGCTTTTAATTGTACACACTGTTGATATGTTGAGTAAAGTCCCTGTTTACACTACTATTAACTCTTTTATTTGGTGGAAGTAACCCATCCTTGACTGACGAGTAAGGGATGCACTTAGTCATATAATTGATCTACACATGCGACTTATAACAGTCACCTCTGAGGTAGATCGTAAGTAATGCTCTACCCATGTGGCTAGCTACCACCTCTGAGGTAGTTCGTGGGGCA
>NW_020204653.1:0-1265 GCF_001531365.2 Cynara cardunculus var. scolymus
GAAATGCCAGCCGCTGAGGGCGCCTCAAGCTCCGAGGCCAAAGGAACACCATGTGTTGGTGGTCCGAGTTCCCAGAACGATTATGTGACAAAGGGGGAGCTTAATGCCTTTGCCACAGAGTTGTTCAAAAAGATGGACGAGTTACAAAGCTTGTTCATCTCACGATCGCAGCCATAGGATCTATTGTCGCTTACAGAGGCTCTGAAGGAGTTATCCGCCACCATTGCAGAGTTGAAGTCTACCTTGATAACCCTACAGAGCTCTGTCATTAAGAAGGATGATTTGACAGAGGCCTTCCAAGCGATGACACTCAACCCCTCCTCCATCAAAACGCTCAAGGACGAACTCACAGAGATGGCCGCCAAGTTTGCAGCTGATTTCGTCTCTGCAGGCTACACGAACTACTCATCGTTCAGAGACGAAATCAAGGAGATGTTCTCCTCTGCAGTCACCTATGGTATCGACTCAACAACCTCAAGGGAAAACATCAATCACTTGGCTACTCGCTGAGAGCTGGACGCTATGTTGGATGCCCTAGGGGATTCTGTGAGCGGTCATCTCGGAGCACTTAAAATGGAGATCCTCACATCCAACGATCTCACCAAAGACTGCACCTTCAAGCTCGTAAAGGAAGGTGACCTCCTTCGTGCAGAAGTCCTCAGCACAGTCTCCAAACTCAAATGGGCCACAAAACTTGATGTGATGAATGCCTCTGCGGGTGCCGAGAAGGTGATAGAGAAAATGTACAAGGCGGCCACTAAGATTTTGMGTCATTTGAGGAGGGCTCCCCTAACTTCATGCAAGGCTGATGCCATCCAGAGCCATGACGATCATAAGGGTGATGATGATCGTCATGAGGGGGAGAAGAAGGAGGAAAAGAAGAAGGTCAAGGCCCTAGAAGCAAAGAAGAAATCTGCCAGAGCACCTGCCAGAGGTGTCAAAATTGGGGAGTCTACAGCTCCAAAAGACAAGAAAAAGGCTGCAGAGCCTAAAGGCAAGGGAAAGGCCATAGCTGTAGAATCTTCAAAGAAGGGTTCATCATCGAGCTCAGAATCCTCAGCGCTAATCAATGAAGAAAAATATGCTGATGAACCTGAACTCCTCAAAGTTTTAAAGTTATCTCGGGCAGAGGCTCAGGCTAAGAAGGGTAGAGTGCCTATGCACCACAGAGAGGGCGAGGCCACATCATCCGTTTTCCCACAAGTCCAAGTCCCACAAGTCTAAACAACGTCCACGGGTACGTTCGATGCCCTGCAAGGAACCGT
>NW_020204653.1:2515-10417 GCF_001531365.2 Cynara cardunculus var. scolymus
TCTGCAGCATGTCTTCTGTATAGATCTTCTTTAGCTGTTTTACTTAGGTTTATTAGCTGCTCGTGCTAATCACGTGTTCTTGTCTGTAATCTGTTTTGATCGAACGACCTAGATTAATTTACTTTTAGGTCGTGTCAGGAAATAGTTACTTGCTTGTATAAATAGCAGCGTAGGACCTTGTATTTCAGTGTGCTTCAGTATTGTAATTGTCAACATTTTCATTGAATTGAAAATCATTTGAAGCCTTCTCTTGTGTTCTTCAATCRTCTTCACTGTGTTGTTTATTGATTTCTACTTTGGTTGATTATTATTATTTCCGCTGCATTCTCACTGTTAAACAGATCATCCAAGTAAGTAATCTTTACCAAGAATCTGAGTTAATCGATCCTACACTCCTGCAACACATAGTTAAAATCACAAAACGAGGGTTAGACCAAAAGTTCTAGTGAGATACCCTATTTATGTTATTGCAGGGTGTAAATCACCAAAAACTTTTATGGAAAACAACGTTTCATATATATAACAAATATATGAACAATTAAAGACATAACACCAGATCATAATATCTTTTCCAGCTAAACACTTAGCTATTCAAATCTCATACCTTTGTACTAATCAGGTTTCGTATAATGCCACTTTTAAACCTTCTCAAGTCAAACAAGGTTTACATAAAGCTTCAGGCCAAACCTGATATTTTCTCCTAAATAACATCCAAACTATGATTTCCAATAAGAACCTTGATCCTAAATCTTTAAATCACAAAGAAATAAAGACTCCGGACCACGGTAGTCTTAAAGGATATAATAGAATGAGTTATATCATACAACATACATACAAATGCCACCCTTATATCCAAAGGTACACCTCTCCTTGATATACAACCCTTATCCCATGGTACACCTCTCCTTGATATGCCACCCTTATTTCTTCATCAAAATATTTCACAGAATAATTTCAAATAAAACGCAGTCATTGAAATTATTATTAAAACAAAATCATTTATTTCAAAACTTCCTTTTTATGATAAAATAACATTTCTTATTGAAAACACAACATTACATCAAATCCGGTCAATATTGACTTAGCCGGACTTCAAATCCGGTCAACTATCCGAACAACACAGCCTAAGCTTTGTCCGATTTAACACTTAAACAAATTTCAACTTTGTCCGGATAACAAATCCGGTCAATACCCCGTATAAAGCTTGAACGATTTATCACTTAGAATATACACCATCTTTGTCTGGATACCAAGTCCGGACAATACTCCGTTTACAACTTAACCGATTTAAAACAATCCGGACAACAAATCGTTCACGCTTTGTCCGATTAAAAACAATCCGGACAACACATCGTCCACCCTTTGTCCGATTTAAAACAATCCGGACAAACCTTGTCTGGTTTAATATCTGGATAAACACTTAGGACAAAATACTGATTTCTATCCAGGTTAAAACAAAAATTCATATGAAACCAGTAATAATTTTATGCAAAAGAGTTTAGAAATCACTCACTTTTGAAGCTTTCGAAATCCAACACCTGWGATCAACTTGAATCTCCAAATAGAAATGATCCTGCCAACTCTCTTCTTCCTTTAAATAGCACAATCTTTCTAAAAAGCCAGAAAGAAGAGAATGGAGGCTAAGCCCTCCTTTTATACTTTCCTTTTAGGGAAAGTCGGCTAACAGCCCCTTTTCTCACAAAAACTCTCATGCACATGCATGTACACACATACCATGCAATCATATAACATGCATGTATGCATATATATATATATATATAATTCTATATATACATATATAATTTTGCACACACACACACAGACACACATCCAATCCCATACATGCATCCGTATTTTGCATATAATTTCATGTACTAACATGATCAAATATAACAATTTATCATACTGTCACATAATCATTTAATCAGATAATCACATATTATTTACCTTGGATGATAATCAGAATCCGGTTATCACAAGGGTCCCGAAGTCCGACTCAACACAATATCACCTCCACAATACCCACGTTCCCGGAGTCTAACTCACACGGTTCCTCTCTGCAGTACTGACACAACTAAGCTTAACCACTCTAGGTTTATTGTTTGTATAGGCGCCCAACTCAACCATTCTAGGTCTATTGCTCATATGGATGCCAATGATCCCATTTCCAAACCAATAAATTGAGTTCTACGCCTACGGATTCATCACATTACAGTCTAAAATCACACGACACTAGTTGAAATGACTAACACACTCAAAACGTGTAATATATCAAATAATTATGCCATCACTGCATATAACTCTAAAAGCTCGACATAGAGAAAATTAAACCGAGTCAAATGCTCAACAATTTCCTTAACTATAAAATAAAAGGCATCAAAAGGGATGAAACATACTTAACCAACGGTTATGTAAATACTTGCTTCCAAGATGCGATTAACTCAAAAATTCGTAATTGGTTGAGACACCAATTTCCAATGAAATCATATTCTTAATTTTCCAAAACACCCCATAAAACGAAAACATGCATTTTCCAAACGTTTATAAAACCAACTACACCAAAATGCATTTTAGTCAAATAATCTCATTTTTACAGTAAATCACCAAAATTACACATCCTTGTGATTTAATTATCTAAAAGTCCAAAAACTCAAATGTAAGCATTTTACATGATTTATAAGACCAAATATACCAAATATGCAAAATGACCAAATAACCCACACATTTGATAAATATCAAGTAAAAGATATTAATACTTTCAAATGGACATTTTTGGTATGTACATAGTTTTCACAAACCAACTTGAACTTACCTTTCTAGATTTAGGCTAAATCTAGGTTTTACCCCAATATTGTGTTTCCTTTGAAGAAATTTGAGATCTACAAATAGATCTTCCAAATCGTAACTCTAAATCTTCTCAAGAGATCTTCTCCACTACTAAGAACTAAATACCTAGGACAGAGATGGAAAAAAAGGGTGGAGGTGAAGAACACACCAAACCTTAACCTAAAAGGGAAGGAGATGAAGCGGTTAGCTTTCTCAAATATTGTAGAATCTCCCATACACATTACTTCTTTTGATATCACCTTGTAGAGATTCAAAAATCACGAACATAACAAAAAAAAAATCACGAACATAACAAAAAAAAAAAATACTAAAAATGGATGTAGGATGAGAAAGTTATGA
The DNA here is from genome assembly GCF_001531365.2 of Cynara cardunculus var. scolymus. Classification (NCBI taxonomy): domain Eukaryota; kingdom Viridiplantae; phylum Streptophyta; class Magnoliopsida; order Asterales; family Asteraceae; genus Cynara; species Cynara cardunculus. The sequence goes on from NW_020204653.1 coordinate 5,702, forward strand.
CCAAATGAAGATGATCCCCGAATTTTGACCTTTATGTGCAGGTCCAACCTTCCTGCGAACATTCCCGCGACCTAGGTCCATGGTAGGTCGCTCGGGACCCAAAACCTTCAAACAGAGCCCTACACAACTTGGGAGGCTGTACATTCGTACGCCAAGTTCGTAGAAGGGCATTTCTTGCTCTTTTTCCCCGTTTTTCAAGCCTGATTCGAATCTCAGAATTTTCAACATGTATTATGTATGAAAATCCTCATCTATTAACAACTTAATTATCCTTAGATGAAGAAATTAACATAATAAGAAGTTCAAAATTGCGGGTGTTACATAGGTGATACTAATGTGATACACATCCTATCGTCAAGTCTTAATCGATGTGTTAACTGTGATAATCATGTGATAAACATTCAATTGTCCATCATTGATAGCAGACAAGCATCGAGCCTTAGTCGAATGTTATTTATAATCAGACATTGTGATTATCGACCAAAATTTCTTAATCGAACAAACTATGTTAATCGAACACATATGGTATCGATTTCTCGAGTTGTGATAATTGCCCCTGCTCGATTACTCGACTGCGATCTCTTCTGATAGTTATGTGATAACGAAAGGTAAACCATCGTATTTCATTGATTTGCATTCATATAGGTTGTGATAAGAATGTGATTCACCATCAATTATTAAGCCCTTTGATGACAAAAAATCATCGACCTCTAATTGAAGTGTGATAATCATGTGACGATGATTATCCATTTCATGATGATCGGAGTAATCTTGATCGTGTTATTTGAACTTTATCATTTCAATTTTCAATTTTAACCTTCCACATCTTTAATATTTTTGAAAACTTTTAAATATTAATTTAAATTTGAAAAATGCCTTAACTTCTCATAAATTGTGATTTAAAATAGAATGCTTGGTTTAGAGACTGTTCTCGCTTTCTCGTAAATCAAATAGATTCTCGTTTGAACCCTTACAAGTACACACACACACACACATATATATATATATATATATATATATGTGTGTGTGTATGTGTGTGTGTGGGGGGGGGGATCAAATTCAAAACAAATCATTTGTACAAACTATACAAACCCCATTCAATCAATCATAAATTTCTTTTCACTTTTTTTAATTATAAGGGTTGATTAATTATTTTTATTGTGGAGGACATTAGTTATGGAAATTAATTTTGGAAAACAAATTTCATTAAAATGAATCAAAATGAGCAATAGTAGTTGGGGGGTGATCATCTACCTATTGTAGATCGTATTCACTGGCAAGCATTTTTGCATAAAAATATATCGATTTTGAATAGTTAGGGTTTTTATTCTCCTTTTAACAATTAAAATGGACGATTAATGCTTCATAGGTGTTATAACCGGGTTTCGCATAACTTGGGTTGAGGTAATTTATACGTGCTTATTATGTGGATTACATGAAAYATGCATATATGTGAAAAGGTGTCATGACRTATATGATTTATACATGTATGCATATGGTGTGAAACATGCATAAGGTGGTGTATAATTGTGATAAATTATTTGGGTGGACATTATTTTATTATTTAAAAGCTTATATCTTCATGGTTAAGAAACCATGAATTTTATAATGCAAAATCCACCGCCCAAAGTTATTTCTATTGGACAAAAGCTTTCACCACATTTGAAGTTTTATTATTAAAATCCTCCACCGCCTATGTGAGGATATTTAAAGAAGAGTTTGATAAGGTTATCCTTATCACTGTCACTCTTTTAGAAAAGAACTAGTGTGTGAGCTAAAGTGTTCTTCAAGATTCTGTGTTAAGAATAAGCTGTTGCTGTGTGCTTATCATCAAGAAATCTGTTTGATAAGGTGAGTTTTAAACTACTGTTGAGTATAAACTGTGAGTTTTCTTTTAAAACTACCTTTGTTTATAAACTGTGAGTTTTATTGTTGATTATATGYTATGAGTTTTGATGTTGGTTTTGAAGAAAAGATGGTAAAACTATTTTGATAGTTTTAAAGGTGTTACTGTTATTGTTGGAAAGGTAAAGAAGAGTTTGCTTCTTTAAATCAGTTTTGGAAATGATATCCTGTTTTTGAGGATTTAAAAGAAACCTTGATGTTTTGGAAATCTTTGAAAGACAAGGTTGTTCTTGAGTTTGAAAAGGTTTTTATGGATAAAACTATGAATGAGGATTCGATAAGATGGTTGTGACTGCGGTCCTTCATCCAAACTAGTTCATAGATTTTAAAGAAGAAATAAGGGTGGCATATCAAGGAGAGGTGTCTTTTGGAATAAGGGTGGCATATCAAGGAGAGGTGTACCTTTGGATATAAGGGTGGCAATTGTATGTGAATATTATAGCTCTTGCTATTATGTCTTTTAAGACTACAATAGATTTGAGTCCTTACTTCTTTGTGATTTGAGAACTCAAAAATATTGTTCTTATTAGAAATAATGGTATTGATGCAATTGAGAAGGGGAAAACTTGGCCTATGGCCATTGGTATTGGTTAAAAGTGTATAACAACCCACATATCTCATATACACATAATTCACATCATCATACTCATAAATACTGAAAACAGTATTATTACAAAACATGGACTAACAAAAATGTATCTTTAATACATATACGAACAAACTATTATCAACATTTAAACTTTTCCCTTGCCTTTATCTTGCAAATTACGCTGACCTGCAAAACAGGTTAGTCCAACAACTGAGCGTTAGACCAAAAAGGTCTAGTGAGTGTATATATCTCATACAAAACATTATACATTCCAAACAATCAGTTTAGAATCAAACCTGTTCTGAAACATAAGCATATTTTATGTTTCTCGGTTACACCGCCAATACAACCTTCTCGTGGTTACACCGTCATTACATCTCTCTCGCGGTTACACCGCCATTTTATCTCTCTCGCGATTACACCGACATTTCATCTCTCTCGCGGTTACACCGCCATTACATCTCTCTCGCGGTTACACCGCCATTACATCTCTCTTGCGGTTACACTGCCATTACATCTCTCTCGCGGTTACACTGCCATTACATCTCTCTCGCGGTTACACCGCCATTACATCTCTCTCGCAGTTACACCGCCATTTCATCTCTCTCGTGGTTACACCGCCATTTCATCTCTCTAAAACATTTTAAAAACATTCCTTTTTATCCGGACTTGAAGTCCGGTCAAAACACTTTGAAAATAAATTAACATCTTTGTCCGGATAACAAATCCGGACAATATTTCCTTTTCAATGATAACCGGTTTAAAGATAAACCGAACAATACATGGCCCAACCATTGACCGGTTTAAAGTAATCCGGTCAATATACCGTACAACACTTGAGCAGTTTAGAATTACATTGATCACCTCTTGGCCGGTTTAGATGAATATCCGGTCACCTATTGGCCGGTTTAGAAGATATCCGGACAAGGCACAAGCGGTTTAATTGTCCGGATTTCAATCCAGACAACCCTTGAACGGTTTAAACAAGAACTTCTCATAAAATGTAACAAAAATCATGAAAACCAGTTCCAAATGCTTTTCAAACTATATGTAAGCAATTCATATCCAAAGCTYTTAATACACTCACCTTTAGAAATTGAGAATCAAAGCCTTTGAAATCCACTTTTTGTGCAATCCTCTTGATTATTCAGAGAAAAACTTCTGAATGGGGTATGTGTGTGTATACCTTTTCTTCTCAAAAATCATATATATACTTAAAAGAAGGAGGAGAGGTGATGGGCGGCAACAAACAGCCGACCTCCCCTTTTCTTAATTTAAAATAAAATTTTAAATTAAGCCTTTTAAATATTACACACATACCTACATACCCATATATATAAACTTTAAATAATAATCAGAATATTACAATATTCCCTCCTTAAAAGAATTCCATCCCGGAATTTCACTTAAGCGAAAAGGTAGGGATATTTCATCCTCATTTCCGATTCTGATTCCTAGGTGACGTTTGGTCCCTTATGATAATGCCACTGAACCTTTACTAACCCAATCTCTTTGTTTCGTAATTTCTTCACGTTATAATCAGTAATCTGTTCAGGGGTTTCTTCAAAACATAATTTCTCATCTACCTTAATCTCAGGTAATGGTACTGCTACATTTGGACTTATTAGACACTTCCTCAAATTTGATACATGAAACGTGTCATGAATTCCACTTAATTCCAAAGGAAGTTCTAACTTATAGGCTACTTCCCCAACTCTTCCAATAATAGAGAATGGTCCAACATACCTTGGACTTAACTTCCCTCTCTTTCCGAAACGTACTATTCCTTTCCAAGGTGATACTTTCAACATTACTCTATCACCCACTTGAAACTCAATCGGCTTCCGACGTTTATCTGCGTAACTTCTTTGTCTATTTTGTGCAACTTTCATTCATTCCCGTATTACTCCAATTTTATCTGCAGTTTGCTGAACTAACTCAGGCCCAGCTAACTATTTTTCACCTATTTCATTCCAGCACAAAGGAGTTCTACATTTTTGTCCATACAGAACCTCAAAAGGTGCTGCCTGAATACTTGAGTGGTAGCTATTGTTGTATGCAAATTCAACCAAAGTCAAATGACTATCCCATGATCCTCTAAAATCAATAATACAGGATCTCAACATATCTTCTAAGGTTTGGATAGTTCACCCACTCTGTCCATCGGTCTAAGGATGATAAGCTGTACTTAGCTTAATTTGTGAACCCATTTCTCTTTGAAA
>NW_020204654.1:0-1695 GCF_001531365.2 Cynara cardunculus var. scolymus
CTATCACAACGTGTAACATTTGAAGACTCTAATAGGGTCGTAGGGGAGTTATCTCGACCCCGGTTGGGAAACAGAATAACTCAAGTGGTAACCGGGGTACCTGCATCCTGCACTCGGGGCATGAATCCGGCAGAAAGAGACTGGGTGAGGAGAATTGCATCCGATACACAAGTGCACCAGATCAGACTGGGATATCACCATCACATTCTAAACAACCTGTCCGATGTGATGGAAGCACACCACCAAAGCATAATAAGGAACAGAGAGGTTGCGACGAGAAATTAGGAAGTTGTATGGATGGTTGGTAGTTTGTGGTGTGATGATGTTGATATTGGGAATAGCTATAGGATGGATGTTGTTCTAGAAGGAGAATTAAGGATAGGATACTCACTCTTTTGTACTGATACTAGAGATCCTGTTTTGTACCTACCACCGTATATCATTGCATGAATACCTTTTGAAGAATGCTTATTATGTCAATTCATTGTATGAATGAGTTTACTCTAATTTGGTTATAGTAATGCCTGATTATTTCCCTTGCGAAGAACATTTTTAGTATCAGTGAATAACTAGGAGATATCGTCATAGTATTGCTATATTAATGACGAACTCCCTTATGATTTAGGCCATAGAAAATGTCGCCAAGGAGAGAGAACCCCGAAGTTGCACGACTTGTGTCAGAGCAACTGTTGGCCGCACTGCCCAGCATTGTCAGTCAAGTGGCGGCAGGGCTTAATGCAAACCCATCATCAAACCCTGAGTCTAGACCACCCAGAGAATGCACTTACAAAACCTTCAGATCCTGCAATCCAAAAGAATTCAATGGGACTGAGGGGGCTGTAGGACTTTTGACTTGGATAGAAAGTATGGAATATGTTATCCATATCAGTAAGTGTTCTGAAGCAAACAAAGTGGAGTATGCAGCATGTTTGTTGCAAGGGAGGGCACTTACCTGGTGGAGTACATTGGTACAGACTAGAGGTCGAGAAGCGGCCAACCAACTTTCGTAGGAGGAATTCAAGAAACTCCTTAAGGCCGAATATTGCCCCAGAAGTGAACTTCAAAAGCTGGAAATGGAGCTATGGAATCTGGAAATGAAAGGGGATACTATATCAACATATACGCCAGAGGAAGTTTGCATAGAAAGGTATATCTGGGGATTGTCTCCAGAAATTCGGGGAAACATTACCTCAGCCAATCCAAAGACTCTTCAGGAGGCAATAGACATTGCCACAAAGCTCACAAATAATGCTATTCGATCTGGAAGATTTGCTAAAGGAAAGCGAAAGATGGAGGAGCATGGGGATCGAAGAGTTGGGGAAATTTTGACAGAAGCAGGAGGGTAGTAAGGAATTTTGGAGCACAGACGCATGTGGTAAGACAAGATGACACGGCTAAGTGCAATAAGTGCAAATTTCCGCATCGGGGCAATTGCATCATTTGTCAAAGATGTCACCTAGGGGGTCACACGGAAAAAGATTGCCGGAAACGATTATGTTTCGATTGTGGGAGTCCAGATCACATGAGAAATACTTGTCCAAAGAGGAAATCAGGGGCAAATGCAAGCCAGACCCGGCAGGTCAGTTCCGGAAACCCAGGAAGTCAGGCACGGGGCAGAGCATTTGATATTGGAGCCAGAGAAGCTAGGGAGGATCCCAACGTGGTTTCAGGTACGTTTCCTCTGAATAATGAATT
>NW_020204654.1:4651-5089 GCF_001531365.2 Cynara cardunculus var. scolymus
GAGGCTCTGGAATTCTTTCCAACTTTTATCACAGAGCCTTCTGCAAATGAGTCTCTTCTTAAAAAAGTTTTTAACACAGAGCTCTCTGGAAAAGCAACGTCTAAGCATGAAGATGCCTCAGATCTCAAGGTTAGTCCTACACGAGTTGTAGAGACTGCTATTGATCTTGAGAAAAGAAAGAAAGAAATTCAAAAACAAAGTAATTCTCAACGCTCTATCTCTAAAACACATAAGCCTATTTACACTTGGCAGCAATTGAACAAATGGCCTCTGTCTAACAATGCTTCTGTTTTAGTGAGTGCAGGAAAACCAAAGGAGGGACCAATACAGAAGGATTTTAAAAAGAATTTGAAAACAAAGCCTAGAATAGGAAAGGAATCTTGTAATGAGAGACCCGTACCTAAGAAGGGCTCGAAAAACAAAATCTCTATACCCTTC
>NW_020204654.1:6255-7785 GCF_001531365.2 Cynara cardunculus var. scolymus
AGAAGGCCAAACATAAAGTTCTTTCATGTGTTTGGTTGTAAATGCTTCGTCCTGAATGACAGAGAGTCTATGGGAAAGTTTGAGCCCAAGGGGGATCATGCAATCTTCATCGGCTATGCGTGGGACACTGCCGCATACAGAGCCTACATCCCCAGGACTCAAATAGTGGTTGTTAGCACAAACGTCAGATTTGATKATTMTTTTSAAGTGACAAAGGACAAGTTCACAGAAGAGTTGAAAATTCAAGCTGACAAATCTCCGAATGCTACAATCACCCCAGAACTCGAGCAACTTTTTGCGGAGTGGTACGAAGATGATACAGATTCAGAAAGATCCTCTACAGAAGTTGTCCATCCAGATCAAGCATCCAGAGCAAGTCCTTCCACGGCATCCATCACAGAAGAAGCTCCCCTCCCTTCATCCTCTGTTACCCCTTCCCCAGAAGCTTCTCCACAAGAAGCTGCACCAATAAATGAAAGTCCTCCAGTCTCATCCTCCAATGAAGCTCAAGAACCTAATCTAGATTCTGCATCTCCACCTCATCTTCAAAATGCACAAGAAATTGTGCCCTTTGTTCCACCACATCACGTTACTAAGTGGACCCAAAGTCATCCCCAATCTCAAATCATAGGAGAACCTTCTGCTGGTGCTAGGACACGAGCAACGGCGAATTTCTGCTTATTTACTTGTTATGTAAGCGAAATTGAACCCAAAATAGTTGCAGAGGCTCTGGCAGATACTTTCTGGGTTGATGCTATGCAAGACGAGCTAGTTCAATTTGACAGAAATCAGGTTTGGACTCTCGTACCTCTGCCAGCTGGGAAACTTGCAATTGGCACCAAATGGGTTTTCCGTAACAAGAAGGATAAGCAAGGGGTAGTGATAAGGAACAAAGCAAGGCTAGTCGCTAAAGGGTATTTCCAGGAAGAAGGTATTGACTATGAAGAAACCTTTGCTCCTGTGGCAAGAYTAGAAGCTATTCGTATYTTTCTAGCTTTTGCAGCTCACAGAGGGTTCAAGGTATTCCAAATGGATGTCAAATCTGCCTTTCTAAATGGTAAGCTCAAAGAAGAAGTATATGTCAAGCAACCCGCAGGGTTCGAGAGTGATAAGCTGTAACACCCGAAAAATTCATAAATCCGAAATTCATCGCTGAGAGTCCAGAGCAAAATAAAATTTATCCAACGAAAGAAATAGTATGGCGGTTACAATCCGGCTAATCGAGATGAAAAATAACGACCTATTAATCTAGAACATTCTAAATCTAGATTAAAGACAGGGGTTTCTATCGGTCTCCAACAAAGTCGAAATATCCAAAAAAAAACGCATCACGCAAGAGAATTAAAGGCTAAAATTACAAAGAGTAATTCACGAACCAACGCTCCTCTCATCCCTTTAGAGCCCCACCGCTGAAGGAACCTAAAAGTAAATATAACAAGAAAGAGAGAGGGTTAGGCTTACGCCTAGTGAGTCCAAACAAAGAGTTTACGTAAGCATAAAGGAACATATAAATAATTGTACAAGCAAATA
>NW_020204654.1:8630-10090 GCF_001531365.2 Cynara cardunculus var. scolymus
TGTCTGGGAGCAGTGCACGACGAAAACGCTACCTCAGGTTGCTGTTCGTTGCTACTGTTTGCTGCTCGGCGAAGGGGCGACGACTCTCTCATAGCACGTCTGCTGTTTTGGGCTGTTTGAGAGGCAACGGAAAAGCACAGACAGCCCCTTCATTTGCTGCTGTTGTTGTTGCTGCTGCTGTTGTTGTTTTGGGCGCAAGAGGTGAAGAAAACCGTGGCTTTTGGCCACTGTTTGTTGCTGCTGTGGTTGCTGTTGAAGCCAACGAATAACGCAGCAGCCGTCCGGGCAAAGAAGACAGCAAAACAGCGCCTTACGGCCTGTTGTCTGCTGCTGGTTGCTGTCGGAGACGAACGAAAAACACAGCAGCTTGCTGCTGGTTGCTGTCGGAGACGAATGAAAAACACAGCAGCTTGCTGCTTGCTGCTGTTTGCTGTCGGAGACGAACGAAGAACGCAGCAGCTTGCTGCTTGCTGCTGCTGCTGCTACTGCCGAGAGGGCTGAGGATGGCAAAAACGTAGACAGCCTTGTTGCTGCTGCTGTTTGATGAACACGAAGGCACGACAGCGCGCTGTCCGGGCTCGGAAGAAGGAGGAAGCAGCGGCCTGATGTGTGTGTTTGTTGTTGCTATTTCACGAAGCACAGCGGTAGCTGCTATTCGGGCAAGGAGAAAACAGCACCTGCAGGCTGCTGTTTGCTGTTTGCGGTTGCTGTCCGGCGAAAAGGGTGAAGAAGCTATGGAACACAGCAGCGCCTGCTGTTCTGTCGAGAAAAGATGAAGAAACAGCACCTTAGTGCCTACTGTTTTGGCAGGGTGCGATGGCAGAACAGCCGCCTGCTGACCGATCGAGGAAAGAAGAAGACAACACCTTCGTGCCTTTTGTTTTTCTTTTGGTCTTGCTGTGGTTTCCCCCTTCCCCTCTTTGATTTCCTTCTCTGACCTTCCTCTAACCAGTAACTATGCCGGCTGATTCCTCCCTCAAACCAGCAACTAAGGTTGTTGTTTTCTTCCTTCAAACCGGCTGCCACTTGACTGCTTTCTTCCTTCAGGTCAGGCAGCTTCGGCTGCTGTTTCTCATTCAAACCGGGCACAACTACTCTCCTTCCCCTCCCTCTTTTTCCTTTTTATTAATTCATTTCCTTTTTAGCAAGGAGGTTAAGGACCAACTTGAAAGAAGAAAGCCTACCAGGTAAGGGTTTTGATGGAAAGGGTGGGTCAGAAGTTGCTGTCAACCACCCCCCCTCCCTTACATCTAACACCCTATAGGACATCATTACTCCTCTCATATTCCCTAAAGAAGATATTTTAAACAAAAACATATAAATACATAAATTATTATATAAATACTCCCACAAATACACTCAAAAAAAAAAGGGAGAGAAAAAAAAATTCGGGTGTTACATAAGCATCCAAACCATGTCTACTTCTTAGACAAGGCTCTGTACGGTCTCAAGCAGGCTCC
>NW_020204655.1:0-6590 GCF_001531365.2 Cynara cardunculus var. scolymus
TCTTTTCTTGTATTTGCTAACCTTTGTGAGTAACTTAAGATTGTTTAGATAGGTTTCTTATACCTTATCTTTCCGCAGACAATCTTGTAAAATCTGTATTGATCTTCTTTATCAATATATATTTTAAATTTGAAAATTGTGTTTGTATTCATCACCCCCCTTCTACAAACTGTTTAGTATTCTTGTAGACCCTTTGGGACCAACAGGTTCTAAATCTTTTACATAAAAAGCTTTTACTGGTTTTGAAATCCTTATTTCGTACTCCTTGTTTCCTTTGAAAAGAAACCTTGCTAAATATTTGCTTAAGTGTTTGTCCGGACAAAGCTTGGCCGGATAAGGGGTTTAAACCGGATAAGCCTTGTGAGGTTTAGTGACCGAATAAGTTTAAACCGGACAAGCCTTGAGAGGCTTAGTGTCCGGATAAGTATAAACCGCACAAGTCTTAAGTGGTTTAGTGAACGGATTAGTATATCGGACAAGCCTCGAGTGGTTTGTTGTCCGGAGTTGTAAACCGGTTGAGTAGTGAGTGGTTTAATTATAATGAATTTACTTGTGTTTTCAAACTGAAGGAATACGATCACTTAGTGACCGGTTTATTGTTAAACCGGACAAGGCATGAGCGGACTAGTGTCCGGATTTGTTAACCGGACAATCTTGAGATTGTTTTAAGTGATTAATCGGTTTAACAAGTATGTGGTATGTTGACCGGATTAGATWTCCGGATAAAAGTTGAWTGTTATTGTTGACCGGATTTGATATCCGGACAAAGTGGAAAGCGTTATCCGGATGAATGTTGACCGGATTTGTTGATATAATTTGAAATGATATTTTGGGGCTTGATGAAATTTACATTTTATTATAAAATGAAGTTTTATAAATGTTTTTGATCTGAAAATATTTCCAATGACTGCGGTCTATTTGGAATTATATTTTTGTATAAATGGTTTCTACCAAGCGTGGTGACGTAAGTCTGTTTTGGTATGAAACTATATTTTGAAAACCTTCCTACCAAGCGTGGTGACGTAAGTCTGTTTTGGTATGGAAGTGAGTTTTTTAGTTCCTCTAGACGTGGTGACTTTTGTCTGTTCTGGCTTGGAACTGGGAAAGAGTACTTTCAGACGTGGTGACTTTGTCTGTTTTGATAAGTGACTCTGTTTTAAATGGAGGAATAAGGGTGGCATATCAAAGAGAGGTGTCCATTTGTTATAAGGGCGGCATATCAAGGAGAGGTGTCCATTGGATATAAGGGTGGCATTGTCTGTGAATGATATTATATAACTCTTTCTATTATATCCTTTGAAACTACTGAGATTTGGAAATCTTTATTTCTTTGTGATTTAAGGATTTAGGATCGAGGTTCTTAATGGAAATCATAGATTGGATGTTATTGTGGAGAAAAGATTTATTTTGGCCTGTAACTTTGTTAAGCCTTGTTTTTTTTGAGAAAAAGGTTTAAAAAGTGGCAATGTATGGAACCTGATTGGTTTTAAAAGGTATAAGATTTGAATAAGCTAAGTGATAGCTTGAATTTGRGAAATGATTTGGTATTTCGGTATTATGGATTCATATATTTGTTATTTATATGAATACTTGATTTTGTAAAGATTTTGGTGATCCTTCACCCTGCAATGACATAAATAGGGTATCTCACTAGACTTTATAGTCTAACCCTCGTTTTGTGTTTTAAAATGTGTATTGCAGGAGGTGTGGAAGGTAAAGGAAAGGAAAAGATTTAGTGCTTTACTTTCGTGTATTTTGGTTGAAGATCTGCTTTTGATGTGTAGCTCTGATGAATAGTACAAGATTGTATTTTGAATTTTTGGACCTGGTGTTTGGTCATAATAGATTTCTTGTACTAGTGGACCCAATGTGTATWTGAATATGTATTTCTTTGGTATGAAATATGTATTACATGCAATGTGTGGGTTGGGGCGTTACAAATGCATCTCCAGAACCTTGGATAAGTTTCATAACATCCTTTGGTCTCATCTTTTTCTTAGTGAATTGCTTCCTAAACATGTCATTCAGATTTGGCTCAGATTTTTCATGTTGAGTACTAAGTATATCAATCCCCCCAGTCGGCAAGCCTAGTAATTCATGAATGGATGCTATTGTAATTGGAGTTGAACCATGTCTAACTTTCAGACTCATATTCATAGTGTCTAAATTGTCTACAACATAGAAAGCCAATCGAGACGGGACACCGTCTATTTTAACGTCAAGTAGGCTCCCTAATCCCATACTCTTAACAACAGCTCGTTGGGAATCGTTGAATGTGTGCACTGTTTCGTATAGTGTCCTTGGAGATGTCCTAGTTCTTAGTACACGGTATTGTACTTCAATCGTGGATCCCCTTGTCCAGCTCATGGTTTATTCCTTTTTGGTCGGCTTCGTTGTGCATCCTCGTATCGACTCGAACCTTTCCACGTGTTGGGTTACCCTAAACTCCTGCATATATTAATTATCATTTCTATATACTTGCAAAATTTTGGAAAATGTAAGATCTGTTCTACCTTCTGCCTGCTGAGGTCCTCTATTGGTTTTTACTACTTTGACCGGTTGTTTATTTGGGGGAACAGATTCCGTCTGACCATGGCTCGAGGAGGCTTCTTTGGATGTTGTAACCTTCACCTTCTTTAGCACTGTAAGGGTTGGCTCTTGCACAAAATCACTATCTGATATTATACAATATATTAGTATATGAAAAATTACAACGTATTAAGTTTCATGAAACAATTAATAAAAATTATCAAACTTGTATGAAAAGGTTGCATAATACTATGAAACAGGCTGCAATCTATATTTAAATTTTATTAATAAACATTTGCATTAGTTGGTTGAGAAACCAATATTCATCTAAAAATCCATTAACTATAACAAAATCATATATATTTGGGAAAAAAATTCAATAAATACAACATAATTTCAACTGTACCTCCGACGGACGGATTAACAAACTTCTTCCCACTTTTCTTCGTCTTTTGTTCATTGTTCTCGATACCAACATCCTCCCCAATAAATCCAACTGGTTTGGTTGGGAAGCAGTTTCTGTGTTACCATGGCTCGATGACGAAGTTTTGTTTATAGTAATCTTCAATTTCTTTATCTTACCAAGGTTTGGGTCCTGAACAACATCAATATCTGAAAGTATACATTGCATTAGTGTATGTGAATTTACAACACATATGTTGTGCACCGATATTATGCAAAATCATGTATAATGAACCTATAATATTGGGTTCGTAAGGGCAACAATTGAACCTATAATATTATGCAAAATCATTGATAATGAACCTATAATACTGTTACAAGTCAACAATTTAACTTGTGAACAGTTTCATGTTAACAAGTGAACCTATAATTTTAACAGTTTCATAGTAACCATTTAACCTGTGAAACAGTTTCATTCTAACAAGTGAACCAGTTTCATGTTATCCAAGTAACAGTGAAATAACTTTGTGAAGTGACAATTACATTTAACCTGTGAAACAGTTTCATAGTAACCATTTCAAATGCTTTTGTATAGTTTACCATTTAATAGCACAAGTGAAACATTTCAGTAGTAACATTACAATAGCTCTGTAAGTAACCATATACTCCTTGTGAAACAGTAACCTGTGAAACAGTTTCAAAAGTAACAATTTCATAAATAATATATTACTTTGTGAAGTAATAATTACATTTAACCTGTGAAACAGTTTCATGTTAACAAGTGAACCATTTTGTCCCAAATCATAGTAACCATTTTGTCCCAATTCATAGTAACATTTTTCCATTTTCCAAAACAATTTCATAGTAACAGTTTCATAGTTATCAAGTAACAGTGGAATAGCTTTGTGAAGTAACAATTACATTTAACCCGTGAAACAGTTTCATGTTAACAAGTGAACCATTTTGTCCCAAATCATAGTAACCATTTTGTCCCAAATCATAGTAACATTTTACCATTTTCCAAAACAGTTTCATAGTTACTTTTTCATAGTTATCAAGTAACAGTGGAATAGCTTTGTGAAGTAACAATTACATTTAACCTGTGAAACAGTTTCATGTTAACAAGTGAACCATTTTGTCCCAAATCATAGTAACCATTTTGTCCCAAATCATAGTAACCATTTTGTCCCAAATCATAGTAATATTTTACCATTTTCCAAAATAGTTTCACAGTTATCAAGTAACAGTGGAATAGCTTTGTGAAGTAACAATTACATTTAACTTGTGAAACAGTTTCATGTTAACAAGTGAACCAGTTTCAAGTTATCCAAGTAACAGTGTAATAGCTTTATGTTAGAATCCAAGCGCTTACCACTACGCCAAAAGCAATTACTGGTGGAGAAGGCGCGACTTATTTCCTTATAGCGTAGTAGCCAGCGCCACGTTTCGATTTAGGAAGATGCCGGTCAATGACCCAACAATTTGTGAAGTAACAATTACATTTAACCTGTGAAACAGTTTCATAGTAACATTTCAAAATCTTTTGTATAGTAACAAATTGAATAACACAAGTGAAACAGTTTCATAGTAACATTACAACATCTCTGCAAGTAACCATATACTCCTTGTGACCAGTTTCATATTAACAATTCAGTAGCTTTGTAAATAACCATTTTGTCCCAAATCATAGTAACATTTTACCATTTTCCAAAACAGTTTCATATTAACCATAATTTCATAGTAACAATTTCATGGAGAATTGTTTTTAAGAAACCCAAAGCAGAAAAATGTAGAATACATATTGTGTTGAAATCTGTTAATATGGTGAATGGTTACCAACAATTGTTACTTTGAAACAGTTTATATATGACAAGTGAAACAATTTCAATTTACACTAATAAATCAAATAGGTAAGACTTACCTAACTGATTTATGTCTTTAATAAATCAAATAGGTAAGTTAAGATAAGTAAATTGCATAGCACAAGTGAAACAATTTTCAATTTACACTAATATCAAAGACATAAATCAGTTAGGAAATGTCTATATTGAAATAGAGTAATAAGGTTGTAAAAATCAATAATAAATCAAACCCAATAAGGTAAGGGAAGTAAATTGCATAGTGCAAGGTTTCATACATATTTTGGAATCATATAACACGATATTGTCTTGTTGGGAAAAAATGAAGCTATTTCATAGGTTTTGGGATCCTATAACACGATAAAAACCTTACATGCCATAAACCTATCAAATCATATAAACTTTATACTAAAAAGACATGTATTTCAGTTTAATAAAATGTATGTATATGAACTCACCTATATATAACTGCAATACCCGATCCTTCTTAATACTTTTCCATCATTTTCCCTATGCCACATAACGTGCCTCATATTTTATTGTCTTGCATATACCACCATATTTATTCACCAATGAAGCAAATATATTTTTCTGAAGAATATATTGTCTTATAGGTCTACATTGTTTAATAATATCTTATTAGAGTAGGTTTAAATCCAGTAAAACCATACTTAACAAACTTATGAAAATCAATGATTTGAAATCTAATTATTCCAAATGAGACATAATGCTACGTATCAGTATGTAGTTTACTATAAGGTTTAGTCATGCTTTATAATCAAAGGTAATGATGTTTTAATACAATAGGATTGTAACATGCTTAGACCAACCTAAATTTATGTGTCATCAATAACCATAACCTTAAGGCTAAATTTTCCAGACTCACTAAAGAGAATATGATGTGAAACAGATTCAACAATTAGTTGCATA
The DNA here is from genome assembly GCF_001531365.2 of Cynara cardunculus var. scolymus. Classification (NCBI taxonomy): domain Eukaryota; kingdom Viridiplantae; phylum Streptophyta; class Magnoliopsida; order Asterales; family Asteraceae; genus Cynara; species Cynara cardunculus. The sequence goes on from NW_020204655.1 coordinate 5,721, forward strand.
TACGGATTCATATGCAGATTCATAAACAGTTGACTATACGGTTTCATATACAGGTTGTACGGGTTGTAAGATGAATATGACAATGAAACAGTTTCATGGAGAATTTTTTTAAGAAACCCAATAATCTCTTAATTGATGAACTTTTGCCTCCTATTCATCTTTTCTTCCTTTTTGGTCCATCCCTAATACTCATGACTCAATATCTTTCTAGAACAAGCAAACACCCATTAATGTCTTTGGTATATATTTTGATCATTTGACCTTCTTCTATCATAAATGTTGAAATCTTACCTCTACATTCATGCACGACATTCTTCTTCCCCCTTTTCTTCATTCGTTGATTAATGAAGTCAATGTCCAAACCTTGATCATCAAGTTCAACTGGTTTCTCTTTAGTGTTAGTAAACCTAAAGAAACTATGCATTTCCCTTAACCTTTGACTGGATCGCCTCCTACCTGTTAATGAAACATGTTACAATCGTCACAGTATAAGATTTCATTGTTCAATGCATAAAACAATGAAAAGGAAGGGAATCAAATTAACATACCTCCTCTATCGCCCACCATTTTTCCTCAATATATCGATGATCGATTGTTTAAGGAAAGACTATAATAGACTTAATCCACTAGAATCAACTCCCGATTGCAAGGGAAGGATGCGACGAAGACGGGATTATCCATGGAAGATATCGATTAGGAGGTTGGGGAATGTATATTTGGTTTTACCCTTTTGCCCTTCTCGGTATTATAAAATGTATTTTTAATTCTTTTTTTAAATTTCCTAAAATAACCTAGACTAATCTTGACCATTGATCAAGAAATGGATGGATGAGATTGGTTTACATGGTTTACACAAATGAGGGCGGTTTT
>NW_020204655.1:8120-10379 GCF_001531365.2 Cynara cardunculus var. scolymus
AAAAAGATGGGTTTTAGAATGAAATTTCAACTGCTTACCCTCTTTCTTGTCCAGAAACTCAGATTAAGGTTGAATTAATACATGTATATATATATTTCAAAAAAAACCCAAGAACATATTAATTCAAAACATATTATACAGTGCAATTTGGACAACMTAACCCCAAAATATATAGTATATATATAAATAAATAACTATAAAAATACAAATCGTAAATATTAAAAATATTTTTTCACAGTATATATAATATATAATAATATAATTAAGTCAAAAAATATTCAATATTGGACTCATTTTGAATGCATTAAGGAGACGATTATAATTGTGTAACTTGTTAAAATAAAAATGTATTTTTTAAACATGTTTTAATTGATACATGATTATGTATGTTAATTTGATAAATGTTTAAAATGAAACATTTAAAAGTAAATGTGATAATTGGATCTTGGTTATCACCCAAGGTAATTAATACGTGATTATCTGATTAAATGATTATGTGATAGCATGATAAATTTGGTTTATTTGATCATGCTAGTGTGTGTGGAAATTATGTGCATAATATGGATACATGTTTGAGACTATGTGCATATGTAGAAGTTTATATATATATATATATATATATGTGTATGTGTGTGTGTGTGTGATTATACACACATGCATGTTATGAGAATGCATGGTGTGTGGATGTGAGCATGCACATAGAGTACGGCTCTAGTAGCCGACTTTCCCTAAAGGGAAAGTATAAAAGGAGATTGAAGCCTCCATTCTCTTCTTCTTGCCATTTGAAAAGTTGTGCGATTTAAGGATAAAGGGAGTCGACCGGATTTCAAGTATCTAATTTCAAGAAGGTTGTTTTCAAAAGGCTTGTTAAGGTGAGTGATTTCTAAACCTTTTTGCATAAAACTTGTTACTGATTTTATTTGAATGTTATATATTATTGGAAAGAAATCAGTTAATTGCTTAAGGGTTTTATCCGGACAAAGACTGACCGAATTATTCTTAAATCGGACAAGGGTTGGGCGATTAAGCCCTAAACCGATCAAGCGTTAAGCGGTTTAGTTTTAAACCGGTTAAGCTTTGAGCGAGTTATGAATGATAAGAATGGTTAACATTTTGAACGGAGAAGTAGGAATATGACTAAGTGGTGACCGAATTATTTTAAATCGGTCAAGTTTTGAATGATGTATTATCCGGACTTTTTATCCGAACAAAAGGTGGAATTTATTTCTAAGTGTTAAATCGGACAAGCCTTAGGCAATGAGTTGTCCGGATTTGGTAACCGGCCAAGACTTGACCGGAGATGAAGTCCGGCCAAGCCTAGGTTGACCGGATTTGAGTTGTGCTTTGTGCTCAAATGATAGAAATTGTTATTTTATCATAAAATGGAAATTTTGATATAAATGATTTTGGATTGATAATAATTCCATTGACTGCGGTCTATTTGGAATTGTTTTGTGAAATATTTTGATGAGGAGATAAGGGTGTCATATCAAGGAGAGGTGTATCATGGGATAAGGGTGGCATATCAAGGAGAGGTATACAATTGATATAAGGGTGGCATTTGTATGTGTGTGGTATGATATAACTCTTTCTATTATATCCCTTAAGACTCCCGTGGTCTGAAATCTTTATTTCTTCGTGATTTAAAGATTTAGGATCAGGGTTCTTATTGGAAATCATAGTCTGGATGTTATTAAGGAAAAAATATCAGGTTTGGACTGAAACTTTATATAAACCTTGTTTTATTAGAAAATGTTTAAAAAGTGGCGTTATATGAAGCCTGACTGGTTCAAAGGTATGATATTTGAATAGCTAAATGTTTAGCTTGAAAAGTGGAAAGGATTTGGTATTTTGTTTCTATTCGTTCATATATTTGTTATATATATGAATAGTTGTTTTTCATAAAGGTTTTGTGTGATAACCAGATCTTGGTTATTTACCCAAGGTAAATTTATACGTGAATATTTTGACTAAATGATTACGTGATTGTATGATAATTTGATACGTGCCGGTATGAGAATTCGTGAATTTAAAATATATATATACATATATATATATATATATTTGATGCATAAATGAGCTATGCATGATGTATATGGATATATATTATATGTATGTATGAATGTGCAAAGAGTGTGTATGCATGTATATGTGCATGCATGAGGTGGCAAATGAGGAAGAAGGCGGTAGCCGACCTTTCCCCATTTGGTAAGTATAAAAAGGGGGGCTACCCCTTCATTTGACTCTTCTTGCCATTTT
>NW_020204656.1:0-1224 GCF_001531365.2 Cynara cardunculus var. scolymus
TTATGACAAAATTCCTATCCTATGTGACTCCAAGAGTGCTATAGCCATCTCTGCCAATCCAGTACAACATTCCAAGACCAAGCACATCGATGTAAGGTACCATTTTCTAAAAGACAATGTTGAAAAAGGTAATATAGAAATGTACTTTGTTCCAACTGAGATTCAACTTGCTGACATTTTTACAAAAGCTCTTGATGAGAAAAGGTTTTTATTCCTTGTCAGCAASCTGGGTATGCTGAATCTCACCACTTAAAGGCAATCATTAACTTGAAACCAGAGGTCTTCCATATCTCATGGTTATGTCTATAAGTGATATATAAATTATTAGCCATAAAATCCACTTATTCTAAACCAGCGCCTCTGGTCTTAAACACCAGAGCTTCTGGCTATTTAGATTAACTTCGATTTTGGCAAACAATCTCCATCGCTTTTGGAACCAGAGCTACTCTGGTCCAAAGCAAATACTTCGTAATTTTTACCAAGTATTTTCTTACCACCAGAGCCTCTGGGTCTATAGACCAGAGCCTCTGGATTCATACTCTTTGTAACCAGAGCTCCTCTGGTCCCAAAGAATTTCCCTCTTCTGTGTAAACTACTCACTACTTTCATAATATTCTCTTGCCTTCAGAACTAGAGCCTCTGGTTCCAAAGACCAGAGCCTCTGGATTCAAAATCTTTGGCACCAGTGCTCCCTGGTCTCAAAGATCCATATGCATTGCTTAGCCATACATCATTCATTATTTTCTCTTCAGAACCAGAGTCTGTAGTTGTATAGACCATAGCCTCTGGCCACCTCTATCATTTCACATGCATCTTTTCTCCTCCATTACACATTTCACATCCAGAGCCTCTGGTTGTATACACCAGAGCCTCTGGTCCCCAAGTTCTCCATTTTTAACTATTATTTATTTAAGGGGGAGTTTTTGACACCTTCAAACATCAATCTACATGCATCACTTGAGGGGGAGCAAACCTCTTTCACCTTCATTTTTTATATATGCTTTTTCCATCCAAAGCCTCTGGTTCTACTATCCAGAACCTCTGGTCACAACAAATGTTATATATATGTATTTAACCAAACCTCATCTGGTTCTACATAATGGATTTCCAATGTTTCTCTAGAACCTCTGATTTGAAATCCAAGGCTTCTATAACATACAATCCAACACTACATCCATGAACTTCTTCATAGATGTTGAACCAGCACTCCTCTGGTTCCCCCCC
>NW_020204656.1:2419-10668 GCF_001531365.2 Cynara cardunculus var. scolymus
CCCACACGCAAGGAACTTGGGATTGCGCAATTTGACGATCCACCAACCACAGACGACATTCTCTGATTCCTGAAGATGCTAGGTTACAACCGTGACCTACGCACCGTCTCTACTTTCAAACGTCAATGCCTTCCACCGATGTGGAATATGTTCTTCTCCCTTCTGAACAGAGCCCTTACATGCAAACTACGCTCCTTGGACCAAGGAAATACAAATATCATGACAATAATATACGGGCTATTCTTCAACTTGAATCTCGACTCTGCCTTCCTTATCTATAACGAAATCCTTTCAGCGGTAGTCAAGAAGTCGAAACTTCATGCCGCTGGTAAGCCTCTCCCAGCGGTTCTCTTTCCGCGCTTCATCGCTATTTTCGTCTGGGACGGAATGAGGAAGAATCGCCTACCAGCAGTGAGCCATTCACGCCAGTATACAAGATGCATGGTCATCGACCAACCCTCTCAAAGGAGGGCTATAACCGTACTCTTCCACGGGCTATGCTCAATGTCATATCATCGACATCTGAGATACGCCAAACACCACAACCATCCACCACCTCTATCGATGATTCCCTAGCCAATCTCACCCACCAAATGGCCTCCATCAAAGACACCCTCACCCAACTCCCAGTCGCTATCCTCGCCCAAATACCCCAACCTACTTCTCAGCCACCACCTCCCTCTGCAGGCCCATCCTTCGATGAAGCCTTCTCCACTTTCACTGCAGAGGTGAGAGACCTAATAACCAACCTTCCTATTCCATCATACACATCCACCTCCAACATGCCACCACCAACTTCATCCTGCACGATCGAGTTCGCCACACGAGCGGACTTGCGAGCTCTGTCAAAGGCACTGGTCTCATCTTTTAACGAGATCAGTGCAAAATTTGTTCATCGGGCCACTCGTCCAACAATGGTTCTCTCCCAGAACCTGGCCGATAAACAACGGCGCACAACTTCCCTCCTACAAACAATGGAGGCGAGTCAACGGCAGACCTCCCTGAAGGCATACCTCGCTACCTTCAGGAAGGAAAAGAAGAAAAAGAAGACAAGAGCCTCTTGCTCAAGCAGCCGCCCGCACAAGAGGCCTAGGCATGACGACCAAGACCCCGATGATCAAGGTCTTGGACCTCATGAGGGGGAGACACAGGTCGTGGCTGCACAACAAACTGAATCCGCTGCACCACTATCACCATCACCTCAACCATCACCATCACCAGAAGGAACCCAAGCAAAGGAACCAAAGGCTCTGCCCTCTGAAGATGTAAATATACAAGTTCCCTTCGCTGAAACCCAAGAGCATATCGTGTTGAGCTCTTCAACCGATGAAGAACCTACTACCCCACCAACACAACTAAACCAACCTCTTCCTTCAACACCCACATCAAACCTACCCTTAACCCCTTCACCAACACCATGCACCACTCAACCATTCACCTTATCCATGCAACCTGAACCAATGACACTACAACCTTCATCACCCCAACAACCACAATCTCCTACCGAATCCCATGCACCAGAAACCACCCAAACCAAACCAAATGAACCCCAACCAACCCAACCTGAATCAACACCAACCCATACACAACCCTTAACCCATCAATCTGTGGTGCATGCGGATACTCCCTCTTCCTCAAGGCAACCTCCTCAGAGCTTGGTTGATGAAATAATACAGAGCATGAAGTCAATGAGGAGACGTCCCGATTTGCCGCCCAGGGAACCAATTTTGCTAGAGAATGTTCATTAATATCTTTACCAAGACCGCGATGACAGTTTGACTATCAACCCTCCAATCTTATCGTTTGAGTCCATGGACCTCCTACACCATAGATTCATTAGACAGACCACTCAAGCACCACAGGCTGTCTTTTCGAATGATGGGATAAGAAGGGTTATTGATCTGAAAATAAAGACATTTGCCAACCGAGCCATCCGATACGTCAAGTTCACTGTGGAGAGAGCACGTGGGCTAGTTTTCATGTTCAACGAGAACACCCTCATCAACCTCAACCCATATGACTTGATTGACTTATATGCATATACGGCTCAGTGTCAAAACCATGACATCAGATATGGAATAGCAAACCGAGCGGTGGTAAAAACGATGGAAACCCTGGTAAACCACAGAGCCAAGAGCGATTTTGAAATAGCTCTTCGGCTAGGCATTGAAAGGCTCTCCTGTGCTCCTCCAAACGATGACTTCCAAGGCCTGCAGGAGATACGATCTGCCTCAGTTATAACTCAACCCGAACTTAGACTTGTTTACAAGAATGAGTTCGGGATCAAAAAGTTCTTTAGACTGACTGAGGCCTTCAAGTATTCAACAGATACACTTGAATGGTTTCAGAAAGTCATTCGAGAAAGACTGGGCAGACACTATGTGCCAAGAGAAGAAGGGAGTCGACTCATTCATGAGATATCGACAGTCATCGCATACCGAAGACTGCTCCTACGCTTCAAAGAAATATATTCAGGTAGCTCGTGATGAGTTGATTTTTTTTTGCCTTGATGTATTTTGATTCCAATTTTGTAAGAATTTCATCATCCAATGAAAATTTGGAAATTGATGTCTTTCTATTAGATTAGTCTCTGTTCATCACAAATGTCTTTAGACKAGYWTATGTTTGTTATTTCATTACTTAGGGGGAGATTGTCAAATCCCACAACTCATAATGTAAAAAGTAATGAAAAACAATAAGTGATGAAGAACCAGAAGACCGACGAAGACATCAAGGCAGAATCGGCTAAGTCTGGAGTACAACCAGAGGACCGATGGATGATCTGGGATACGATGGAAACAGCATCCTCATCGATCCTCTGGTCATCAACACTTAGTGAATTCTCCAGCAAATCGTCCAGAAGCATACAATGAAGATCTAAAGATAAGGATGATTCATCACATCGTGAATGACAGTTGGAGATGACATGTCAACAGCTAGATTTCTAGTTTATCTTTAATACTAAAGTTTATCCATAGAATAGATAAACGTTATCTGTTAATAGAAGATTAGCTAAAATGTCTCATTAGATAGTTATATTCTTATTAGCTGATTAGTATAAATAGGTGATTAGACCTATTGTAAAAAAAAGTAGCTTTACGAATCACTCTTATGTTTCTCAGTTTATAAAGTTAAACTTTTGAAGCTCAAGACTGTTCATAAATATTCTTATTTTTCTTCTCAAGTCTTCATAACTTCCTTCATAAAATCACTATAATTTGGTTATCCATAACTAGATTATTAGTGTTATTGAGAGATTTGGGATCAACAAAGTTCAAGTATAGTACATCATTGTTTCACTATATCAATCAATTCGAGCAGTGATAACATAACATCATCGTAATTTCTTCTTATTGAATAAGAATAATTTATTCCAACACAACAAGCTAGCGAGAAGCTAGGAGTACAAGAGAACAAGGAAACATCAAACCAAATCTAAAGGATTACACCACCATTTTTGCTAAGTAATGACCTCTCCCCTTCTAATTCTATTTTTAATTCATAGAAAAGAGGTCGAAATCACCTCGGACGTGATGATGCTGGATGGGCTCCCTTTGTTGTTGAAGATTAGTGAATTACGTAGTTGTCAAATGGACCAAAAATAAGCAGCGATTAATGCTCCCAAGATTGAGACCTTGACGGTTCTTGTGCCTCTAGTAGATCAGAAATCCAGCCGTAAAGGGGAACTTGTTACACCAGGAAGTGATCAACGCCCTGATTTCTTTGCTAGTTGAACAATGAATAAAAAAAGTGGTCTTTTGATTCAGCCGTAGAGTGACAGAGTAGGCATAAGTCAGAGTTGAGGCCAATGCCTCTTCTAATCAGATTTAGTTTAGTTGGTAATCTGCCTAATCTTGTCCTCCACAATAGTAAGTTAACTTTACTCGGTACCAAGCGATTCCAGCTCGTGCTTTGTGTGGGGTAAGGATGGAGTTGTCAATCGCATTCTTAAGCAAGAAAATAGAGAATCTACCATCTTTTTCCGTCATAACCAAGTCAAATGCATGACTACTGTCAGACATTCCCCTAAGATACATATCACTAGTCATCTAATAATTTTAGTGAATTCATTGTTTCATACCAAATCAATTTAGTACATGTCATGTAAAACGATACGGCATCAAAAGACACTAACTAGTCTTTTTGACTCCAAATCACTGTGACATGCACATAAACACCCATAATATTGTTGAAACATTTTCATAGAACAAATATGCATTTGTCATCACTTCACTGATACACATAAATATATACATACCCATATACATATATTATGTCTTGAAATCTCGGGAATTGTGTCCAATATATATGGCGCACACTTGCTTACTTGACGCAATACATAGGTGTATAGCGACATATATTGGTCTTGACTGAACTGTATTTGTCACCCTTGGGGTCCGAGTGACAATAAATGTAACGTTTTTTTAATAGTAATCCTTATATTGTAGTTATATGTTAATCTTACAAGGCCTTTATGTTGTAAAATTTCATGATAAATGTAACTTTTGACTAGTCAATATCCAATCATGACAGTTCTAGATTGATGTTGGAACGATTATTTTTTAAATCAATATACTTTCATAATAGCATTTTTTATAATTGAATTATTGTAATACGGAAATAACACTTGGTTTAAAAAATGAGACGTTTTAGCCAAAATTAGCCCTTTATAAAAATTAATTATGATGTTTAATTGATATTGAGCTTTAGAAAATTTATATAATTGTGTAGTAAAATTTAGAATATCTATCCATAGGAAGGTAAATGGCCGTTTATTAAACGCTTACTTGATAAGTGTTTATCAAATAAATTTTATTATCGGATGAACATGACAAGAGCCAATAATCTTACCGGATAAAAACGATTAGAAGGATGGAGAGTCTTACCCAGTAAGTGAAGATTACGACTCTTACTCAGGTAAGCTTTTACCCTGTAAATTGTTGGATTCAATACATTTTGATGTACTAAAATTTTTCTCATCAAAATAAATTATAGTGTTGACTCCTATAGGTAAGCACTTACCGGATAAGCATTTGGGTAAACAGCCTTTAATTTTAAAATTTGTCAAAAAATAAAATAAATACTATTAACTTAAAATGATAACTTTTAATTAAATATATTTCTTTGTTGTGTCAACCTTTACATTAGATTTTCTGCTTTTGAAATAACATCTAATGTTACACATCTCTTCACTTTATTCGCTTGGACTATCGTTAGAAAATCAAAAACAATTAATAATATATGATATAAATAGTTTAAATAATAATATTTAAAAAAAAATCGTAACCATTAACATATTAAACATTAAAACCTCACATTTAGTGATAATATTGCATCAAAATGGAACAATTCCAGTAATCAAAACCAAAAAACTAACATTTAACACCAAAATATAGTACCATTTGGTACCATAATAGTATGTTTATATAAATTACTAAATTTGAAGATGAAATGAAATTGTGATAGGAGTCACATGAATGTCAGAAGAGAGAGTGGTATATATATATATATATATACATATATATATATATATCAGAAGAGAGAGTGGTGTGTGTATATATATATATATATATATATATATTTCAAGTGATCCACCACTTTGGAAAATATAACATGAAAGAGTTAGCATATAGCTGTAGCTAGCTTTGAAATGGGAATATATATAATTATTCATCTTTGGTTGTGGTCATTTTACAGGTTTCATTGCGAAGGGAATGGACTCTTCATCATCACATGCCAAGAGCCTTCACTTTTGTCATAATACTTGATATAACATCACCTTAACTCACTCGCATGTCCCATCCACAATCATTATGGGTATTGGTGTTTGGATGTATTTTAAACAGGCAATAATTTATTTTATGTTGGAATCAGGTTAACCAGTACACATTGCATAGACAGACTTAGAGGGGTGGTTAGGTGACACGTGCCACCGTATTGTTCCTTCGTGATAAGGTAAAAAAATTTATGTTCGTGATAGGTGCAACCGTTTTATATGTAAAAAACAAGTTTTGTATATGTGAGGAGAAAATTAGTAGGCAAAGAGATGCATGCAGTCTACCACTTTTAAATTTGACTTTTCAGTATTAAAATAATCATATTTCGATATACATACATACATGTAGGCGGAAGTTCAACTAAGAATACCTATATTTTACAAAATCGCAAGAACACTCTTATCATATGTGATAATAAACAAGACGGGAGTTGATGGTGTGTGGACGAGTTGACCCGCGACCTAGGTCGCACCAAAGTTACGCATTTCTTTGATTTAATATCATATGTGATAGCGGTTCAAAAAAATAATATCACATGTGATAGATTATAGTGTTACGTCAATGAACACATTTATCACATGTTAATACACACGAGTGGCCTAGTGGTGTCAAACGGCTTGGCTTGCAACCTAGGTTGCGCCAAGATCTCACGTGTCTCTGATTTAGTATCACATGTATATATCATATGTGAAGTATTATAGTACCACATGTGATTGAATATAAAAAATATTCTCGTGTTCTTGTAAAATGAAGATTTTCTCATTTGAACTATTCTCTATATATGTGTGTGTATGTATATATATTTATTCAGATATCCATAAATCTTTAAATTGTAATAAATAAACTCTCATCATTTCTATAAATATCTCAAATAATTGGTTTGTATAATTTGTATTAAGAATTGAGCTTCTAAAATATCTCACCTCTATATAGTGGCATCTTCAAATACAACCCTCTAAAGGTTGCAACCAATGCAACCCAATCTAGACCGTACTTTCTTTTGATTAATGGTTGATGAATTTTCGTTTTTTAATTGATTTAGAAATTAGGGAAAGGGTATTTTTGGAATATACTTTATTAATTACTTTAAATTTAGAATTTTATATTTTGGTTATTATCTTCACATTTTTCTCCACTATTATCTCCATTTCTCTCTATCACGACGGAGGAGTAAGTGATGAAGAAGTAGATGAATACTTTGGATGAAGCAGAAGAATCTAAGGTAGGAGATGAAGTAAACAACGCCATATTATTATCATCATCATTAGAGACAAATTCCAGCATGATAACTGATCAAACGAGTTATAAACAAATAGATTTTCCACAGTCTTCATGTGTTGAAATTTCTTGAGTAACCACAAGTGAAAATGATAACATGTACACAGAGGACATGGTTTTGGAGAACTTCCCAGTGATGGATGATGAATTTTGGTTGGAGGTTTTTTCAGGTGGGAACTCCAGTGAGTTTCCGCTGGTCCATGAAAACATATGTCAATTTCAAAGAGTTCTTTTTTCATATATGAAACAATATGAAAAGTAATGAAGATGAAAAAGTTCTCTCCATCTGTGTTCAACTTCAAATATCAAAAGGATGTGGAACGTTTTGATTGGTTGTAGTGCGGAGGAAGCATGGCCAATCTTATCTTGTTTCAGAAGCTGGTAGAGAGTAGAGAAAGGCGAAGCTAACCCAACATTCTACTGCTCTTTTTCATATATGAAAAAGTGATTAATTTTTGTATGTGGATCATTTTTGTATATGGTTTCATATATGAAAAAGTGATAAACTTGGTATATGAATCATTTTTGTATATGAATTTTTCATATATGGATCGTTTCTGTATACGGTTTCATATATGAAGAATTCTTGAATTTTTTTCATACATGGTTTCAAAATATTCTGTGAATTTTTTTTTCATATATGGATCATTTAAATACAATAAAGTTTGGCAGTCCCAAAAATTTTGGAGATCCTATTCAAATTTCACATTAATAAACTCCAACATGATCATGAACACAGTAAGCACAAGGAGATAACAGTCACCACCCTCACTGTTAGATAAGATCGCCGATTTTTGTTATTTGCCTCTTAATACATAAGATTTTTTGCATTGTCATGCTCAACCGGTTATAAATGACCTGCTAAACGCTTGTTCCTTTCATGTTTGCTTAAACGGCCCCTTATAATTTTGATATTGGACTTGGGTCTTACATGGCTCAACGCTACGTGTAATTTCACCACCGAAGGGTGCTTCTTTTAAGTAGTTAAGATCATATTAAGGAATGTTTAGTTTTAATTCTTTGTCTCTATTGATATAATATGATTTTATGTGGTTTTGAGAAATATATAATGTTTTTATTTTTGAATGAAATATATAAATTTGAAGATAACATCAAAATTTGAAAAAAAATAAATCGATTTTAGTATCAAATTAATTATTTAATAGTTCTTGTTTTTTATGTGTAACTTCTTTA
>NW_020204657.1:0-1243 GCF_001531365.2 Cynara cardunculus var. scolymus
GTAAAAATGTTTATTTGATGGTGGTAATCCATGACCCAAACATTAGAACTCAAAAAGGTAGGAAGAAATCATGATTTTATGTGTTTATTTCTTAAAAACTTCATATTCTGTTGCTGACAGATTCTGTGCTTGTGAAAAAATCGTTCATATCTTGTAAATGGCTTGCTCAAATGTCATGAGGTTTCTTATAAAAGTTTATTTACTGAGTTGGGGTTGCAATGCATTTGGTTTCACTCAAAAACATTGAGTTTTGACCCCCCAAATACTCAAAACATTGTATATATGTATATGAGAGTTCTTCAGTAGGTAAACCCTACTTTGAATAGCCATAACTCTCTAGATAATCGTCCAAAATTGTTGATTTTTCTTCTTGATGTTAGTTTAATGAGTTACCTTTCAAATGCCACCAATTTCACTCAATATTGTGGTGATTTGAGGTTTTAAATACTCAAAATAAKATGAACATGCAATCWGTCCGATTCTGACAGATTTGTATATGTGTGTTCCATCGACCATATCTCTCTCTAAACTCAATGAAAAAGGATGATTATTCTTTTGAGAGTTATGTTTATGGGTTATATCCTACATGAAAGTGAAATAACATAAAATTATGGAGTTTTGATCTCCAAGAACCTAAAACTCTATAGGTGTGCAAACTATGAAACCACCAGTAGGTAACTCTTACTTTGAATGTTAATATCTTTCTATTTACTTGTTCTCAATGTATTATTCTTCTTCTAAAAAATTCTTTTATGAGTTATAATTCATTTGATCCAGTTTCACTCAAAAATATGATGTTTTGAGGCATGAACCTATATATTTAAGTCAAGTGTGCAATCTGTCAACTAATGACAGATGTGTGCATGTGACTTAAAGGTATCATATCTTCCTCTCAACTCATCCAAAATCAGTGATTTTTAGTTTAAAAGTTTTGTATAAGTGTTAGGTTTTCATTCCAACTTAAATTTCTGCAGAACACCTAGTAGAACTCTTTTAATGAGTGTTTTACTAACATGGTGCAATCTGTCATTTCAATTGTGATATGTTGCATTGCATAAATTATTTGAATAATCATTTCCTGCCCAAAATACATGACATTTGGTCATGATGACTACAACTCAGTGCTATAAATCATATAAAAAGATGGGAATTTATCTCATTTTTAAAGTCACTTTATTTGATCATTTTATGTAACTTAAGTTTCTGTCCAGAATCAAGAATTCTGGATTTGGTTAAAATTGTA
>NW_020204657.1:3008-4594 GCF_001531365.2 Cynara cardunculus var. scolymus
TAGTATAACACCTCCACCCGCTACCAGGACCACATCAGAGGGTACTCCGGGTATGACTACCCTGGAGAAATTGTGGATTTTGGGTATATCTCAAGATTTGGAGATATGTCAGCTTAGGCTGGAGCATTATCGACACTTTGCAGATGGAGTGATCACATCTATAGGCACTCAAGATAGTATGATGGATCGCTCATTAGAGTTGATCTTCATAGCTAGGAGGGCGATCAAGAGGTTGCACATATACTTGGCGGTGATAGCAGGAGCTTTGATGATAGTGATGGGGTTGTTCATTTGGAGTCTATTGCGTTAGAAGATTTTAATTGTTAAGTTATTGATGGTTGAACTTTAAGACTTTCTTTTGAGGCTTATAGCCGTGGTTTGTGAACAATTTTCTTTATATTGCACACTTATATTTAATTTATGGATCCTATGAGATTTTTGCCTATAGATAGTTAAGTTTTATTGATTATAGATTTAATGCCTTGTTAGTATAAGTTGTTGTTATCTTGATTACATGATTAGATGATTGTATCATATCGGGTGACACAGTGGTAAATAATAAGAATAAACGAACTTCGATTTACAATATGTGTATTAGAAGTATGCCTCCAAGAAGGAATACTCACAGCACGAGAGAAAATTCTGAAAGCCAAACACCTGATATAGCACAGTTAATAGCTCAACATTTACGAGAGGCAGTACCAACTATTTTCGCTCAGGTCACGGCAGGTATTAATGCAAATCAAATGAGTGAAGGAGGCCCTAGTACCGAGAATCCCGCATGAGAGGAGAACCGTAACACCAATGATAGAGGATGCAGTTACAAGACATTCATGTCTTGCAAGCCCAAGGAGTTTTATGGTAAAGAAGGTGCAATTGGATTATTATCATGGATTGAGAGTATGGAGTCGGTACTCCATATTAGCAAGTGTTCCGAAGACTGTAAGGTGGAGTACGCAACATGCCAACTCCAGKGAAGAGCCCTAACTTGGTGGAACATACAAGTTCAAACTTGTGGTCGTCAAGCTGCCTATGAATTATCATGGGAAGAACTCAAAAAGTTACTCATCGAAGAATATTGTTCTAAGAGCGAAATTCAGAAATTGGAAGTTGAATTCTGGAATCACACCATGATTGGAATGGAGATAGACAAATACACAGCCCGTTTTTATGAGCTTGCAAAGTTAGTACCTCATATGGTCACTCCAGACGAGAAACGAATTGATCGGTATCTTTGGGGATTGGCACCTGAAATCTGAGGGATGGTCACTTCAGCAAGCCCAACCACTATACACAACGCAGTGGTGTTGGCAAACCGTCTGACAAATGATGCAGTTAGATCAGGGGTTTTAAAGCAAGACAAATTTGGTGGAAAGAGGAAGTTTGAAGGGCAATCATAGAAAAGAACCAAAAATGACTTAGGTAAAAACCAAAAAGTAATAAGGAACTTTGGAGCTCAATCTCAAGCAGGAGAAAAGGGCAAGGGAGTCTACCCAAAGTGTGACAAGTGCAATAAACAACATCTGGGGAAATGTACCACATGTCTTAAGTGCAACAGGACAGGACATGTTGCAAAGGATTGCAGA
>NW_020204657.1:4944-6605 GCF_001531365.2 Cynara cardunculus var. scolymus
AGATAAGAGTTATGTGTCACTAGATTTTAGGCCAAAGATAAATATAAGACCCCAAAAGTTGAACGAAGTACATATAATAGAATATGCTAGCGGACAGAAAGTTAAGGTCAGAGATGTGATCAAGGACTGCACACTAAATTTGGAAGGAACGAATTTTAGTATAGACCTAATCCCAATCAAAATAGGAAGTTTTTATTTAATCGTAGGTATGGATTGGTTGTCCGAAAACCGAGCCAAAATTTGTTGGGCTGAAAAGAAGATTCGTATACCACTATCAGAAGGAAGAATACACGAAGTACATGGAGAGAAACCGAGGAAGGATCTTAAAATAGTGACATGTATGAAGATGCGATATTACATGCGGAAAAATTGCGTTGCATTTTTGGCACATGTTGTGGATAGAGAGATCAAGGAGAAGTGTATTCAGGATCTTCCGATAGTGCGAGATTTTCCTGAAGTATTTCCAGATGAATTACCTGGATTACCCCCACAAAGACAAGTAGAGTTTCATATTGAATTAGTTCCTGGAGCTGCACCCGTGGCAAAGTCGCCTTACCGATTAGCACCATCGGATATGCAGGAATTATCAGAACAACTACAGGAGCTGCTTGATAAAGGATTCATCAGGCCTAGTTCTTCACTCTGGGGAGCTCCGGTTCTATTTGTCAAAAAGAAGGATGAATCTTTCCGGATGTGTATTGATTACAGAGGACTCAACAAGCTGACCATCAAAAACCGTTACCCTCTTCCTCGAATCGACGACTTGTTTGACCAACTACAAGGTGCTACGTACTTCTCAAAGATCGATCTTCGTTCAGGATATCACCAGATGAGAGTTCGCAAAGAAGACATTGCAAAGACGGCGTTTAGGACTCGATATGGTCATTACGAGTTTCTAGTTATGCCTTTTGGATTAACAAACGCTCCGGCAGTTTTCATGGATTTGATGAATAGAGTCTTCCGAACGTACCTAGATAAGTTTGTGATTGTGTTTATAGACGATATATTGATTTACTCACGAAATAAGAAAGATCATGAGCAACATTTAAGGTTGATCCTAGAATTGCTCAAGAAGGAAAAGTTGTACGCCAAACTTTCCAAATGCGAATTTTGGATTTGTGAAGTGCATTTTCTGGGCCATGTAGTCAATGAGAAGGGATCCATGTTGATCCAGCCAAAGTCGGGGCTATCAAGAAGTGGGAAGCCCCAAAGACACCAACGGAGATTCGTCAATTTCTTGGTTTGGCAGGATATTATAGGCGATTCATTGCAAATTTCTCCAAGACCGCACAACCACTGACGACCCTAACACAGAAAGATAAGAAATTTATTTGGGGCGAGAAGCAGGAAGAAACATTTCAGATACTTAAGCACAAATTGTGTAATGCACCAATTCTAGCATTACCAGAGGGAACGGATAACTTTGTGGTATACTGCGACGCCTCACATCAAGGACTGGGGTGCGTATTGATGCAAAAGGACAAAGTTATTGCATATGCGTCCAGGAAACTAAAAGTCCATGAAAAGAATTACACCACCCATGACCTGGAACTTGGAGCAGTGGTATTCGCACTCAAAATCTGGAGACACTACCTCTATGGCACAAGATGCACTATCTTCACCGACCACAAGAGCCTTCAACACATTCTCGATCAGAAAAT
>NW_020204657.1:7615-10285 GCF_001531365.2 Cynara cardunculus var. scolymus
CGTGCTTGTGTGATAGAATTCGGAGGTAGTTGGGATGATCACCTACCGCTGGTTGAATTTTCCTACAACAACAGCTATCATACGAGTATACAGTGCGTGCCGTATGAAGCTCTTTATGAACGTAAGTGCAGATCACCACTCAGTTGGTTGGAAGTTGGTGATAGTCAATTAATTAGGCCATACATTATTCAGGAGACAACAGACAAGGTCAAGACGATCTAAGAGAGGTTAAAAGCGGCTAGAGATCGCCAGAAAAGCTATGCGGATAACCGTAGGAAGCCACTGGAATTCCAAGTTGGAGATCAGGTGTTATTAAAGGTATCACCATGGAAAGGGCTATTACRTTTTGGGAAGAAAGGAAAATTAAGTCCTAGGTATATTGGTCCGTTCAAGATATTGGAAAGGGTAGGACCAGTCGCTTACAAACTCAATCTACCGCAAGAGCTCAATGCTATTCATGACACTTTCCATGTATCGAATCTCAAGAAATGTCTGTCAGAAGAATTGTTAGTCCTACCTTTCGAAGAGATCCAAGTCAACGAACAGTTACTCCTTATAGAAGAACCAATTGAAATTCTAGACCGTGAGATCAAGCGATTGAGGCGTAGCAAGATTCCAATCGTGAAAGTTCGTTGGAACTCAAGGCATGGGCCGGAGTATACCTGGGAGCGAGAAGATTTTATGAAGAACAAATATCCCTAACTATTCACGACAGAACTGTCAGGAAGTTGCAATCATTAAATTTCTGGGCGAAATTTCTCTAACAAGGGAAGACTGTGACAACAGTCAAATTCGAAATCCCAGGTTAGTCTTTATTAAGATTATATTAGTGTTATTGAAGTTAATTTATAGATTAGGAGTTAGTTAGGTTAGTTTAGTTGAAAATTTTTAAGAATTTCCGGCAGTTGCTTAGAAAGTCCGGTTCCGACCCAAAATTATCTGAAACGTCCTATACAGTACCAAATGCTCTAATTTATACCTAAAATATATAAAACACTAATTTTTAGTGTTTTAGATATAAAACCTTTCTGTTTAAATAAATTTAGTCATCGTGGGCTTTTAAAATGAAGAAAAATGTCAAAATTGAGAAAGTGGGCTTTTGTGCATTATAGACTTAGTTTTTATTAAAAAAAATATATATGTGAGGATTGGGTTGGGCCCTTCCATGGCCGGCCATCCTCCCCCCATTCGCTCCCTAAACCCACATATAAATACCTTCATTTTTCCCTTTAATCCTCATAATCTCATTCAAATTCCAAAACCCTCTATTTTCTCTCCCTAGAAAACTCAAGAGTCATCTTCATTCCCTTCAACTACATTCAGCCAATTTTCTCATCTAACTTCATCATTTTGGCAAGATTTTGAAGATACAACATTTATCTCATCATCAAACAAGGTAATGCATATATCCTTTCATCTTTTCTTATATGTTTTGGGAGAAAAACCCATTTTTATGCATTCTTCATCCTCTATTTTATAAGTTTCGAAAATCTTGAGTTTCAAGGTGAGATTATACACCAAAAACATGTAAAAATCTTTATTTGATGGTGGTAATCCATGACCCAAACATTAGAACTCAAAAAGGTAGGAAGAAATCATGATTTTATGTGGTTATTTCTTAAAAACTTCATATTCTGTGGCTGACAGATTCTGTGCTTGTGCACAAATCGTTCATATCTTGTAAATGGCTTGTTCAAATGTCATGAGGCTTCTTTTAAAAGTTTATTTACTGAGTTGGGGTTGCAATACATTTGGTTTCACTAAAAAACATTGACTTTTGACCCCCCAAATACTCAAAACATTGTATATATGTATCTGAGAGTTATTCAGTACGTAAACCCTACTTTGAATAGTCATAACTCTCTAGATAATCGTCCAAAATTGTTGATTTTTCTTCTGGATGTTAGTTTAATGAGTTACCTTTCAAATTCCACCGATTTCACTCAATCTTGTGGTGATTTGAAGTTTTAAATACTCAAAATAAGATGAACATGCAATCTGTCCAATTCTGACAGATTTGTATATGTGTGTTCCATCGACCATATCTCTCTCTAAACTCAATGAAAAAGGATGATTCTTCTTTTGAGAGTTATATTTATGGGTTATCTCCTACATGAAATTAAAATAACATAAAATTATGGAGTTTTGATCTCCAAGCACCTAAAACTCTATAGGTGTGCAAACTGTGAAACCACCAGTAGGTAACTCTTACTTTGAATGTTAATATCTTTCTATTTACTTGTTCTCAATATATTATTCTTCTTCTAAAACATTCTTTTACGAGTTAAAATTCATTTGAATCCAGTTTCACTCAAAAATATGATGTTTTGAGGCATGAACCTATTTATTTAAGTCAAGTGTGCAATCTGTCAACTAATGACAGATGTGTGCATGTGACTTAAAGGTATCTTATCTTCCTCTTAACTCATCCAAAATGAGTGATTTTTAGTTTAAAAGTTTTATATAAGTGTTAGGTTTTTATTCCACCTTAAATTTCTGCAGAACACCTAGTAGAACTCTTTTAATGAGTGTTTTACTAACATGGTGCAATCCGCCATTTCAATTGTGATATGTTGCATTGCATAAATTATTTGAATAATCATATCATGCCCAAAATACATGAAATTTGGTCATGATGACTATAACTCAGTGCTATAAATCATATAAAAA
>NW_020204658.1:0-4784 GCF_001531365.2 Cynara cardunculus var. scolymus
ACATGTGGTTTAAACACCACCGCTGAGGTAGTTTGGTATAAAAGGGCGTAGTGTCGCAGGTTTAGTAGTGGCCCATCACTTAAAAGTTTCTTGGTGTACATTATGCCTCGTTAAAAGTATTTCTCGTGTGAAAGTGTTGCGAGTAAGTAAAAGACTTACTCGAGCTAATTTTTGAAAGTGTTGCGAGTAAGTAAAAGACTTACTCGAGCTAATTTTTGCATAAAGATTTGTTGTGAGATGAAAACCTGGGAACTCACCAACTCTTGTAGTTCACACTTGTTTTATCATGCTTTTCAGGGTAAATAAGTCTCAAGGTGGCATTTAAAAGAAGCCGTGTTTTGATCATCACCTTCGAAGTTTTTGTTATTTTATATTTCATAAACATGTCATTTTGGGATTGTAAACATATGATGGTGATGTAATGAAATTTGAATGTACGGTGGTGTTGTGTATATTCTATTGCTATGAGACTTTACCTGCCATACCTCGTGTTTCCGCTTTAGCGGGGTGTGACAATCATCATCATTTTCATCATCCGATGATGACGACTCATGTGCGCCCTCGCTGGGCGCAGGGGATGGCTCTAGGTGCTCCGGGGTAGCTGCCCTCGGTTCATGAGGCAGCGTGGAGCATTTATAGTTCTGGTGTATCTCAGATGTCGATGGTATGACATTGAGCATAGCCCTTGGAAGAGGACGGTTGATGGTATAACCCTCCTTCGAGAGGGTTGGTCGATGACCATGCATCTTGTGTACGGGCGTGAATGGCTCTGCGGCTGGTAGGCGATTCTTCCGCATTCCATCCCCAACGAAGAGAGCGATGAAGCGGGGAAAGATAACTGCAGGGAGAGGCTTACCAGCGGCCTGGAGTTTCGACTTCTTGACTATCGCCAAAAGTATTTCGTTATAGATGAGGAAGGCGTAGTCGAGGTTCAAATTAAAGAAAAACCCGTACATTATGGTCATGATATTTATATTGCCTTGGTCCAAGGAGCCCAGTTTGCATGTCAGGGCTCTGTTCAGAACGGAGAAGAACATATTCTACATCGGTGGAAGGCATTGACATTTGAAATTGGAGATGGTGCGTAGGTCACAGTTGTAACCTAGCATCTTTACGAACCGGAAAATGTCTTCGGTGGTTGGTGGTTTGGCAAATTGCGCAATTCCAAGTTCCTTGCGTGTTGGAATGCACAGTATCCGGGAAACCTTAGCCTGTGATATTTTAATATAGCAAACCATATCGTGAGGGGCGTCTATGTCCCCCCATAATGTCGTGGCTTTCTTCATCAAACTCACAGGTTTGCCAATACTGTTGGACGTACTTTATTGGTATGGTTGTATCGGCAAGAGTGAGAGCAGGAAGAAGAATGATGTGTTTGAAGAAGTCAACAATAATGGCAAAACGATCGTCAAGCAGATCAGTTTTGAGTTCGAGAGCATGATTTGCATTGGTAGAAAGATTATAACACGGCTATCTGCTCCTGTAGACTGTATTCGGCTATCATTATTGTTTGATTCATGAGATGCGGAGGATGCCATTGTTGTAGGTTTGGGAAGGGTGCAGGTTTGTAGTTCATCAGAGTTTAGTTGCAGGTTTATGGAAGCGTAAAAGGAAAATGGAGGAGGAAGAAAGGTATTTATAGGCGGGAAGATGCTGAAGGATTTGGGTAGTGGGGGCGTGGGGGGAAGGGGAAGGGAAACGTTTCTTGATTATTGAAATATAATAATCATGAAAAGTTTTGGCGGTTTGGTTTGTGATGATTTGATTTATAGAATGTGAGTCATCTTGATAGTACGTGCATTTAATATAGTAGGACACGTGTCAAAACAGGGTAAGGGAGGAGGAAGGTTTAAAAGGGTATGTGGGGAACAGGCTGTTGGAGAAGTCAGGCGCGTGGTTATGATGATGTTAGAAATTATTTGAATAAAACAATATTCAAAATAATAACTTGATGAATACGCAACCCAAAAATAATTTAAATTTTAAAAATCCCATCTAATTGTAAGATTAATACTAATTACGAAGTTTTGRTCTTCTAAAAACYYWTGWKGTATAGTTTTTAGTCACAAAAGCTGCAATTTTGTATAATCTATGAAAAATGAGTTTCAATTAAGATGGGTTTTTGCATAAAAATTATTGTCATGGAACCAGAGGAGCTCTGGTTGGTCATGACCTATTAGGGTGGGAAACCAGAGGAGTGTTGGTTTGACATCTGTGAAGAAGTTCATGGATGTAGTGTTGGATTGTATGTTATAGAAGCCTTGGATTTCAAATCAGAGGTTCTAGATAAATATTGGAAATCCATTATGTATAACTAGAGGAGATCTGGTTAAATACATATATGTAGCATTTATAGTGGCCAGAGGTTTTGGATAGTAGAACCAGAGGCTCTGGTTGGAAAATGCATATATAAAAAAATTAAAGGTGAAAAAGTTTGCTCCCCCTCAAGTGATGCATGAGGATGGATGTTGAAAGTATCAAAAACTCCCCCTTATATAAATAATAGTTAAAAATGGAGAACTTGGGGACCAGAGGCTCTGGTGTATACAACCAGAGGCTCTGATTGTGAAATGTGTAATGGAGGAGAAAAGATGCATGTGAAATGATAGAAGTGGCCAGATGCTCTGGTCTATACAACAAGAGGCGCTGGTTCTGAAGAGAAAATGATGTATGGCTAAGCAATGCATATGGATCTTTGAGACCAGGGGAGCACTGGTGCCAAAGATTTCGAATCCAAAGGCTCTGATTTTTTGGAACCAGAGGCTCTGGTTGTGAAGGCAAGAGAATATTGTGAAAGTAGTAAGTAGTTTACATGGAAGAGGGAAAGTCTTTGGGACCAGAGGAGCTCTGGTGACAAAGAGTATGAATCCAGAGGCTCTGGTTGGTAAGAAAATACTTGGTAAAAATTACTAAGTATTTGCTTTGGACCAGAGTAACTCTGGTTCCAAAAGTCGATGGATATTGTTTGCCAAAATCAAAGTTAATCTAAATAGTCAGAAGCTCTAGTCTTTATGACCAGAGATGCTGGTTTAGAATAAGTGGATTTTATGGCTAATAATTTATATATCACTTATAGGCATAACCATGAGATATGGAAGACCTCTGGTTTCAAGTTAATGATTGCCTTTAAGKGGTGAGATTCAGCATACCCAGCTTGCTGACAAGGAATAAAAACCTTTTCTCATCAAGAGCTTTTGTAAATATGTCAGCAAGTTGAATCTCGGTTGGAACAAAGTACATATCTATATTACCTTTTTCAACATTGTCTTTTAGAAATTGGTACCTTACATCTATGTGCTTGGTCTTGGAATGCTGTACTGGATTGGCAGAGATGGCTATAGCACTCTTAGAGTCACATAGGATAGGAATTTTGTCATAAGAGAAACCATAATCCTTAAGTTGAGTCTTCATCCAGAGAACTTGTGAACAACAACTAGCAGCAGCTACATACTCTGCTTCTGTTGTGGATGTTGAGACACAATTTTGTTTTCTGGATGTCCAACTTACTAGCTTGTCCCCCAAGAGTTGATAGCTTCCATATGTACTCTTTCTATCAAGCTTGGAACCTGCATGACCTGCATCTGTATAGGCTATTAGATCAAAGCCAGAGTCCTTTGGATACCAGAGACCCAATGAAGGAGTTCCCTTGAGGTATCTAAAGATCCTCTTGACTGCAGAGAGATGCGATTCCTTGGGATTTGATTGATATCTTGCACAAAGACATGTGGCAAACATAATATCAAGTCTACTAGCAGTTAGGTACATGAGTGATCCAATCATGCCTCTGTAGGTTGTGACATCCACATATTTGCCTGATGGATCAGCAAATAACTTAACTCCTGTAGCCATAGAAGTTCTCATCGATGATGAATTTGAGAGAGAGTATTTCTTCAGAAGGTCAGTCACATATTTGGACTGATTGATGAAAATTCCTTCTGAAGTTCATTTTATTTGAAGACCAAGGAAGAAACTAAGTTCTTCCATCATACTCATCTCAAATTTGCTTTTCATCAACTTTGAGATTTTTTTCACAATGTTTTGCATTTGTAGAACCAAATATAATGTCGTCAACATATATTTGAACAAGTAAAATGTTACCTTTATGCTTCTTGAGAAAGAGAGTTGTATCGATTGTACCTTTTTCAAATCCATTGTCGATGAGGAAGATAGATAGAGTTTCATACCAGGCTCTAGGTGCTTGCTTCAGCCCATAGAAAGCTTTATCCAGATAGTAGACGTAGTCTGGATGTTGTGGATCTTCGAACCCACGTGGCTGTTGCACGCAAACTTCTTCTTGAAGTTTGCCGTTGAGAAAGGCAAAATTGACATCCATCTGATAGACTTTAAAGCCTTTATGAGCGGCATAGGCTAAGAACATTCTGATGGCTTCAAGTCTTGCAACGAGAGCGAATGTTTCATCATAATCRATCCCTTCTTCCTGGCGATAGCCTTTTACAACAAGCCTGGCTTTGTTCCTTATGACAATGCCATCTTCGTCTTTCTTGTTTCTGAAGACCCATTTGGTTCCTATGGCCGTCTTCCTTTTGGGTAGAGGCATAAGGGACCATACTTTGTTTCGTTCAAACTGGAGTAATTCTACTTGCATTGCATCTATCCAGTTTGGGTCGTGTAGGGCTTCAAAAATCTTTTTTGATTCTATCATGCTTAGAAAGTTGGCAAAGAGGCATTCATTTGTTGTGGCAGATCTCGTTTTGACACCAGAGGTTGGATCACCAATGATTTGGTGGTGTGGGTGATCTTTTGTCCACTTGGTGCTTGATTGA
>NW_020204658.1:5594-7556 GCF_001531365.2 Cynara cardunculus var. scolymus
GATGAGCTCATATGGGGTTTTCTGGTGTCTCTTGTTGATGATTGATCGATTCTGGGTGAAGCATGCTGTGGAAATAGCTTCAGCCTAGAATGTGATTGGTAACTCCGATGAAGCAAGCATGGTCCTTGCTGCTTCCACAAGGGTTCGCTTTCGTCGTTCTACTACTCCATTTTGTTGTGGAGTTCTTGCTGATGAAAAGTTTTGAGTAATGCCTTCACCGAAAAGATAGTCATCGATTTTGGCATTTCTGAATTCAGTTCCATTATATCTACGAACCTTTACTAGCTTTTGTTGTAGAAGGACTTGTAGCCTTTTCATCACTCCAATGAGTAGATCTGGAACATCTGATTTCTTCTTTACGAATTCAACCCAAGTGTATCTGGAATATTCATCGACCAATACCAGCATATACTTTTTTTCAGAGAGACTTTGGGTTGATATCAGCCCACAAAGGTCTATGTGAAGCATATCCAAGGGCTTGGTGCAAGAGGTTTCTGATTTGGTTTTATGTGAGGCCCGTTTAAGCTTTCCCATCTCACATACGGAGCAAAGATGATCTTTTTCAAATTTTAGATTCGGAATTCCCTTGACTAACTTCTGTGTGGCTATTTTCCTGAGTGCATCAAAGTTAAGATGGGAGAATTTTTGATGCCATAGCCAATTTTCATCACTCTTATGTGACACAAGACAAAGGGTGTCTTGTCCCATAGAGGACTCAAAGTCTAGAAGATAGAGATTTCCTTCTCTCTTTGCTTTGATGATTGTGTTACGGGGCTTTGTCTCTATGATGCAGAAACCTTTGCGAAATTTGACTTCAAGACCCTTGTCGTAGAATTGACTTATGCTTACTAGATTGTGCTTTAATCCTTCCACATAAGCCACTTTGCTGATTGAGACATTGCCTTTGATGAGAGTGCCATATCCTTTGATTATACCCTTGTTGTTGTCTCCRAAAGTCACAGAGCCTCCAGATTTTTCGATGAAGGAGGACAGTTGACTTTTATCACCAGTCATGTGCCTGSAGCAACCTGAGTCCATGTACCATGGTTGCACATGCTGGTCCTGCAAGACAAATTAAGGGGATTTAGGTACCCATTTCATAACGGGTCCTCGTTTGTTAGTAGGGGATGTTGCACTCTTCTTATCGCCTTTGCCTTTGCAGGCTTGGGTTTATTTGCCTTTCTCTTGCCCTTGGATTTGGGATTTTTTACGTTTTCATTTGGTCCTACTTTATATCGATAAACGTGTTGTGTGAAAGGACAATGATGTGTCAACATGTGATCCCTCAGGTTTTGTAAAAGAGTTAAACATTGACAAAAATGATACTTTGGTTGTGTTTGTCTAACATTCTTTTTATTCGATGAAAATAAAGAAGTAAATCTAGGTGTAAATCTTGTCCTAGCATCGGTTGTTTTTACAAACTTCCTATCTAGTTCAGATTTTTTATTTGAAGAATACTTTGGCTTTACTTCTTTTCTTCTGAGGGAGGTCCGCTTTTCTTCAGCTGGATGGAAAGAAAAGTTGTGATTAATTTTATCAGAGGGAGACCACTTCTGTTTTTGCTCACGAGTAAACTTGATGAACCTGAATGGAGTACTAGGGCCTTTTAATTTATCTTTGGCAGATTTAACATCTTTCATTTTTTCCTTTCCTTTGTCTGAAGATTTCATTGATGAAGGAATACCAGATTTCATTGATGAAGGAATACCAGATTTCATTGAGGACTTGAAATTTTTAGGTTTTTTATTCTCAATGATTTTTGGTGATTCACAACTTATCTCTTCTTCAGATTCAAAATCGAGTAAGTCTCTTGCTGATTTCTCAAAATCAGAATTAGCATGGATTGGCGCAGAAGATGTGGATTCAGAGGTTGATGCTTCAAAGTGATCTTCTTGAGGTTTCATCGATTTTGACTTCGATGAATTCTCAATTTTACTTGGGTGATTCATCGATTCATCAGTT
>NW_020204658.1:8206-10472 GCF_001531365.2 Cynara cardunculus var. scolymus
AAAGTCGGGTTTTTGAATGCATCCAAGTTTGAAGGTGGATTCAAGGGTGGATTTCTTTGATTCAATGAAGGAATCCAATTCATTGAATCCAATCCCTTGAGTATCCTTTTGACCGTTTAGTTTTTCAAAAAACTTCTTGGGCATCTTTATACTTTTAAATCAGAAGTTCATTGGTTTGAAGCTTCTAGTGAAGAATTTCCCGCTCCGTTTGGAAGAAATCTTTAAGAGCTACTAAGTTTAATCTCTCTGCCTCAGATTCCTTTAAGGCCTTAGTTTTCTTTTCTAGGTCCTTAGTTATTCGCTTGTTTAATTCCAAAAGTTTATCTGCTTCTGATTTCTTAAGAGTGCTTATGCGAATCTTTTCCTTTTCTAGTTCAGCTTTTTCTTTGGTTAGAAGATCAGTCTCTCTTTTGTAGAAACTTGCTTCTTTTTCCGCTTTTATTCTTTCAGATTTTTCAAAGTTTAATTTTTCTTTTAATTTCAAGAAATCTTCTGAAAGTTTGATTACCCTTATCAGAGTTGGTTATCAGAGTTGGAGGAGGATTCTGCATTGGATGTGGCCATTAGACAGATGAGCGCTTTGTCTTCATCGTCTGATGAAGAATCAGACTCCCAATTTTCCTTTTCGGCCATCAAGCTTTGCTCTATAGTATTATACTCGTATTTATTTTTATAGTAGTCAGCATCCTTGATCAATCGTCCTTTGCATTGTTTGGAAAAATGACCAAGTTTTCCGCACCTAAAGCATCGAAGGTCATTTTTCCTTCCATCCTTCTCCTCTTTTCTTTCCTCTCCTCTTTCTTCTCTTCTTTCTTCTCGTTCTTCTCTTCCATCCCTTCTTTCGTCCCTTTGATGAAATTTGGATGGCTTTCTATCATATGATGACTGGTACCTTTCCCTTTTGAACTCTTTTCGTTCATAGGATTTTCTGATGAATTTCTTTTGGAACTGTTTTATAGTCAAGGCCAACGATTTGGCAAAGGCTTTAATCTCATCATCTGATTCAGAAGTTTCCTCTGCAGATTCTGATTCTACCATCAATGCTTTCTTGCCTTTCTTCTTATGTTCTTTGGCAGGAGTCCTTGATTTTTCCTTTTCATCGGCMGCAAGAGCAAGAGGTCCACCAATGGATATCTTTTTCTTCATAATGTCGCTCTCTTGTGCTGCAAGTGTTCCATACAGGTCATGAAGAGACCAGCCATCTAGGCCCTGGTTTGCTTGTAGGGACATAGATAGCTGAGTCCATTCATCGCCTAGACTTTTTAGGAATAAAACGTTGTTTTCTTCCTTAGTTCTGATGATATCGTTTCYWYSACATTGATTTATCAATGTGTTGAAGCGATCGTAAGTCTTTTGTATGGGTTCATCAGGGAGGGCTTTGAAATTTGTGTATTCGTTGAGACATTGTGCTCTACGATTTTTCTTTGGCTTGCTAGTTCATCCCATAGTTCCTTGGCTGTGGAACATGTATCAAGGGATTCGAAGATTTCGTTGGGTGGGGCCATGATTATCAACCTTTTGGCCTTTTTTTCAATTTCAACTTTTTCCTTGTCATCTTCGTCCCAATTTCTTTCCTCTTTGGGCATGTAGTAGGCTGGAATTCAGCTGTGGTGTTTGTTCCTGGAACTCTTAGGACTAGGATTTTGTGGAATGTAGGGACCCTCCAGTATAGATCGCAGAAGATTCCTGTCCATTCCTTCCAGAAAATTCACCATTCTGATCTTCCATTGTGGATATTCCTCTCGTTGAAGAGTTGGAGGCTTTGTGAGGGAGCCAACATTATAAGCAGAATTCCAGTTGGCCATTGATAAGTGTTAATTTATTAACCTTATTACATCATTTTCTTAACCATTTTCCGTTGTTTTATTTGCCCTTTAGTGTTCTAATTGAGTATTTTTATATCTTTTTCATATATTAGTAATTATATTATATATCTAATGTTAATCCCCTGTTTTTGCAGGTTTTTGAGCATTTTTGGGACCGGTCCTACAGCAGTCCTATAGGACCAGGAGTGGCAAAGTCCTATAGGACCTGTCCGAGAGCTGGAAAACTGCTTGGGCCGTGGAATCATGGGCTATTTCAAGAGGAAGGCTTGGTCAACGCCCATGGGCTTAGTCAGGGCCCAGCTTGGAGAGGCTTTTTGTCTTATTAGTTGGCAYCCACTTTGGGGACCTTGCTTGGACTATAAATACAAGCCTTAGGCTTTGTTCTAAACAACTTTTTTGGTAACCAACTCTCTAATTCACAAATACTTTTGGAGAGTTAT
>NW_020204659.1:0-810 GCF_001531365.2 Cynara cardunculus var. scolymus
TTGTCTCGAGGCATAGGCAATGACTTTATCATTCTGCATCAATACACAACCTAACCCTTGGTGCGATGCATCACAAAAGACCACGAAGTTTTTTGAACCCTCAAGTAGAGATAAGATGGGTGCATTGCACAGCGTCTGTTTGAGAGTTTCGAAGGCTTCCTCTTACTTCTCACTCCAAGTGAACTTCTTATCCTTTTGGGTTAAAGCAGTGAGAGGCTGTGCAATTTTTGAAAAATTTGCGATGAATCGCCGGTAATAGCCTGCTAACCCAAGAAACTGGCAGATCTCTGTTGGGGTTCTCGGGGCTTCGCAATTTCTAATAACCTCAATTTTG
Source organism: Cynara cardunculus var. scolymus (assembly GCF_001531365.2). Lineage (NCBI taxonomy): Eukaryota > Viridiplantae > Streptophyta > Magnoliopsida > Asterales > Asteraceae > Cynara > Cynara cardunculus. The sequence goes on from NW_020204659.1 coordinate 335, forward strand.
GCAGGATCCACCTGAATTCCTCTCTTGTTAACTACATGGCCCAGAAACTGAACTTCCTGCAACCAGAATTCGCACTTGGACAATTTGGCATACAGCTTCTTATTTCGAAGTACTTCCAAAATCACCCTTAGATGTCGCTCATGGTCCTCTCGGCTTCTTGAATAAATTAGDATGTCGTCTATGAAGACGATTACGAATTTATCCAGATAAGGTCTACAAATCCTATTCATTAAGTCCATGAAGACGGCTGGTGCATTGGTTAGCCCGAATGGCATAACCATGAATTCATAATGGCCGTACCGGGTCTTGAAGGCTGTTTTGGGAATGTCCTCTTCCCGAACCCTCACCTGGTGATACCCGGRTCRTARRTCAATCTTGGAAAAATAGGCTGCCCCTTGAAGTTGATCGAATAGGTCATCGATTCTAGGGAGGGGGTATCTATTCTTGATGGTTAGCTTATTGAGCTCTTTATAGTC
>NW_020204659.1:2095-3060 GCF_001531365.2 Cynara cardunculus var. scolymus
TATGCAGTGTAATTCTTCCTCAAGTACTTCTGCATCTTCATGCAGGATACCAGCTTAAACATTAGGTCTAACTTATCTCCCTGGACCACAATTGGCTCTATTCCCTCTTGAGGAATTCGAATAAGTTTTTCTGAACAAACAATCTCAGCTTGATTTTTGGATAGCAAATCCATTCCTACAATTACATCAAAACTTCCTAGTTCGATCGGTATAAGATCTATACTAAAATCCTKAYTAGMTAGGTTCAGAGTGCAATTCAAAATTACATTTCTAGCCTTGAATTCCTGGCCATTGGCAAACTCAATCACGAAGGCTTCTCTCAATTTCTGGGGCTTTAAGTTAATTCTCTACTTAAAGTCTAGTGACACAAAACTTCTGTCCGCCCCAGAGTCAAATAAAATCRATGMAAATTCATTATTCAGAGGAAACGTACCTGTAACCACGCTGGGATCCCCTCTGGCTTCTCTGGCTCCCAATTCAAAAGCTCTGCCTCGAGCCTGACTTCCTGAATTACCTGCACTATTMTGTCGATTCTGGTTTGCATTTGCCCCTATTTTCCGTTTTGGGCAATCATTCCTTAAATGGTCTGGGCTTCCACACTCATAACATAAGCGCTTTCGGCAGTCCTTTGCCGTGTGGCCCCCTAGACGACACCTCTGGCAGATGATAAATTCCCTCGATGCGGAAATTTGCACTTATTGCATCTTTCTACATCACCCTGCCTTACCACCTGTGATTGGGCTCCAAAATTCCTCGTTATTCTCGTTCTTCTGTCGAATTTCTCTCCAATTCTTCGGTCCCCATACTCCTCTATCTTTTGTTTTCCTTTGTCCAACCCTCCGGATCGCACAGCATTGTTCGTGAGTTTCGTGGCAATTTCTACCACCTTTTGGATGGTCTTTGGATTGGCAGAGGTTATGTTTCCCCTAATTTCTGGAGACAATCCCCAAATGTACCTTTCGATT
>NW_020204659.1:7020-8666 GCF_001531365.2 Cynara cardunculus var. scolymus
TTGCATGCAGCTCAATATTTCCAAGAAATTAAAAAAAAATCTAACACAAAACCATCATCTTTGAACAACTTCCAGAAAACAAAAATAAATTCCGATTCCAACAAGTTTTCAAAGAGATAAATCTGATTAGAGTTGCATGCAAGACCTATCATCCAAAAATGTGATCGGACCTCATATGCAAGGAAATTTTTCTTTCTTTCTTGGAGATTAAAGAACTTGGGTCACAGATTATCATTCCAACGAAGACACATGCAGGTCTTTGATGAATAATCTCTCCTCTTTAAATCCCATAAATAGTCAAAGAGTCAAGTAGGGAGAAAGATAAAGACTTTCGGACATCAAGAAGAGAAGTAAACAGCTCAAAAACATACCTTTTCTTGACTACGAACTTGTCTCAAGAATAGCGAAAATCTTGAGTTTTGCTTGGAGATGGAATCGGTTGGGAAGTGATGGACTTAGAGAGAGAGATGAAACGGCTGGAAGTTTGGAAAGTGAAGAACTTTCAAAAGGGAAGGGGTATTTATATGTGGATTCAATGAAAAGAATGGGCTGACCTCTAAAGGCCTAAGCCCAAAAAGACTTTTAATTACAAACTAAAAGACCCCAATAAATACAACAAACTAAACAATTTTGACAAAAGATTTTTAAAGCCACACTCTTTCACAATAATAATTGACAGCCAAAAATAAAAGATCGGAACTTTGGAAATTTGAATTTTAAGAAGAACGAAACGAAAATATCGACTTTATTTTTATGTGAAATATTTCAAAACTATTTGGCTTTGCACGAACCAACTTGGTTAGCTACCCGCCGAAACGTGACCTAACAAACTAATCTTGGAAGAAGAGCAAGATGATCTCAGATCATCGTAGCTAAATCCTAGAAAGACTTAGTTTTCAATGAAGGTTCTAAAATGGGATACTAACCTGAAATTCCAAAATGCAGAGTTGTCACAGACAGAGCTCTGAAGGGTTGAGAGTGTTGTCTTGAGTTCCGCCATTGTAGAGCTCAACTCCCTCAGAGCCTCTATGATGGGGGCGAGGTCTTCTGTCATCGTGCGAGAGATGAACAAGCTTTTCAACTTGTCCATCTTTTGGAATACCGTTGTGGCGAAGGTTTGAAGCTCCCCCTTCGTCACGTAGGCATCCTGGGTACCTAGATCACAACATATGGTGACCTAGTAGCCTCGGAGCGTGAGGCGCCCTCAGCGACTGGTATTTCGTAGTCTACTCGGGGACTTCCATAGGATCCTCGTACGTCTCCAAGAGGCGAGCCTACCCGTGTTCTGTCGATATCATGCCTTGTAGGTTCAGAGCCTAACATGGCAGAGGGATCGAGTATGGACATTGGGCGTTCTAGACCCTCTATCGCGGTGACTCTTACATATGCCTTTGAATCACATTTTGGATGGTCACTCATGTGTGGAGAGGCAACAGATGCCTCTCTGGGATGTGGCAAGTCCATGGGCGATGGAACTCTTGTAGTAAAACATTCATCCTTTTGGGAGGATGTAGGAGTAGAAGGTGGTTGCCCGGCTATGCGATCGACAGAGGACTGAAGAATGTCCTTTGCGAGGTTAGCTTGGGTTGGGTTTGGCGTGTGCGCGCCTTTTTCAATAGGGGATCCCTCTAGAACAGGGCCCCTAG
>NW_020204659.1:9276-10853 GCF_001531365.2 Cynara cardunculus var. scolymus
AGGTGGGGGACTTGGGATTCTAGGGCCAGCCTCACTCACCTTACCAGCCACTTCTGGCTCCTCCGTTCGTCCCTCAACCCTCATTTTTTCTATTTTCTAACCTAATGGGATTCCTATGCGTGGTGGGGTCTCAAGGACCGGCTCTGGCCTCCTGAATCCACGTCTGTAGGCCTTCCTATCTTCGTGACTAAGGAACTTGAGCATTGCTTTTGATAAGGGTCTGGAGCTTCTGTACCCTTGCTCATGCTCAGTTGGATGGAATTCTTTGAACGGGTACAGCCTTGCGTTGGGCTCCACAGAAGGTAGCTTTGCTGCTAACAGATCTCCAAAGACGAGACCAAGGAACCGTTGTAGAATTAAGTTTGGTTGGTTCATGTCTTCCTTGGCCTTCTTTTGCGCTTTGACCTTGGACTTTTCTCCCCTTTCAGTTGCACATTTCTTCTTGATCAATGCAACCATATCCTCAAATATTAGCTGTGCGTAATCCAGAGGTAGGTTGTAGTAGATGCCATACACGATTGAAAGCATAGCTTGAGATGTCTGGTCGTGACTTCCCACCTTCCCTGTTAAGCAGCTGTTTACTATTGAGAACAGGGTGTTCAGACAGGGGGTAGTCCTTTGCGCTTGAACTAAGTCTGTTTGACAATTTGGGTTGTATAGGAATGGAATTCAAGGAGTTGAATTAATTCCTCATCTGTAGGGGTTGCAGCATAAGCATTCAAATTAAGGTCTTCCAGGGTGGGTAAATGTAGGGCAGTTCGCAATTTGTCSACATTCAATTCCAAGGGTACCAAAGATTTATTCGTAGGGTGAGAGGCGTACCCAACAATGTWCAAACCCGTATTGTCCAAATTAGTTATGTAAGAGCTTAAAAGAAACTGGGTTATATAGGACTCAGGGGTCGGTTTGGTAGCAGACAGGGCATAGAAAAGGGGATGGTTTCTTAGAATTTCGAGGAGGGGGAAAGTGAATTCAGGAAAACTTGTGTTTGATGGAACGAAGTAATAGTTGTTCGGCTTTTTCACGAGCACGACCTTCTCGTATTGGTTTTGGACGAAGGATAGGGCGTGAGACGTTAGAGCTTGGGCCTGTGTGACTTCGTTGTCACTGGAGATGTTGACCGATTGAGCTGAGGCAGATGAGGAAGACATTTTTGCAGGTTTTTTATGATGGTTCGCAAGTTCAGGTTCGCCAGCGAATATGAGAGTGGTAAAGGTTTTTGATTTGGGGGGAAAAGGGTATTTATAGTGAGAATTTTGAGTTGAACCATTTTATTGGCGAAAGGTCGTGATGAGTGGTTTTAGGTTGAAACGACTTAAAAGGTATGACGTCGTGTTGGGAAGACGCGCGATTGATGACGTACGCCCCCTTTTCTGACACGCGCGTGTTGGTTCTAACCCTTATCCACAGAACCACGCGCACCATTATAATTGGTTTTGAAAATATCAATAGACAAGAACTATTAAGAGAGTTCTGCAGAGGCCTAAGGGTAGCAGAGCCTCTGTGATATGTGCGGGGCCTTCTTATAATGTTACACCTTTTTATTACCTAAACGGTTTTGAAAATCCACAGAGAGA
>NW_020204660.1:0-4227 GCF_001531365.2 Cynara cardunculus var. scolymus
CTGACCTTTTCACCAAGCCTCTTGATGAGACAAGATTTAATATCTTGATCAGCGAATTGGGCATGTTGAACACTGAAGATTAACCTTCAGTCATTAAACATCATTTAGTAAGTGAAATGATTCAGTGCTCTATCTTTAACACTGAACTCTTGAGTAAATATATCTACTCTCTAAGGTATGATTACTTTTCTCTTTTCCAAACTTAAAACTTTCACTGAATATTTCTTTTCAGTGATAAAATGTTTTAAAAGGTGGTCTCAATGATTCTCAACACACCACATCTTAAAGTATATTTTTATACTTAACTTAGAAATGTAAAAGATCACTAACTCTTTTCTTCAGTGATCAAAAAGTTTTTTAAATGTCAGTTTCAATGACTCTTTTCACTAAAACATGACGTCTTAAAACCATCACTGAATATTTTCTCATTTTCAGTGATAAAATGTTTTAAAAGAAGTCTTTCAGTACCTTTTAACTRAATGACTCTTCATATTCTTAAAAACCTTTTTGTTTTTAAAAGAAAATAGTTAATGCATCGTCTTTATGACGACATTCTCTGTTTACTATGAGCTACACTTTGAGACGCGCAAAATGACTTGTTATTACGCTACCTCATTAAATGCCATCCAATCGTGGATGAGAACGTGGCATGTTTTTCATCATGACCACGTTCCCGAACCGTCGTCTTTTTCTCTCTCATATTTCTTCTCTCTCTCCTCTTACCTATAAATATGAGATTTCTTCTTCACTTTTCTCTTTACGCTTTCAAAATCTTTAGACGAACCTCTGCTAAGATTATTTCAAAGCAAGAACACTCTCTTCACACCTCCTTTTCGACCTTTACTCTTCACTTTCAAAGGTCAGAATCTTCTTTTCTTCTACGTTTTAAAGAAATGTGTTTAATCTTATTAAGAACTTTGTTCTCTTAATACATTAAACTGTAAAGACTTTTAATCATCTCCTTCTTGATTAACAAATCTGTTTCTTTATACACATTCTACTTGAAAAACCCTAATTTTTTTAAGGATTTTTCAAATGAAGTTTTTCCTTGTTTAAAAACTTTTTCTATACTCTTTGACCATATAGTCTTGGTATATTTCTAACCAATCAGTTTCTTCCTGTTTATGTTACTTCTTTAACAATATACAGATGGCTGCCATGGACGTCAACTTCACCATTGATGAGATCTCTATCAAGTCCAACAACCACATTGCCTTGCTAGAGATACCCTCCACCAGAGCTTTTTACCAAGAGGCGGGAGATTTCCTCAAACAGTCGTCCCTTGGATATGCTCTCAACCATGAGCCTCTCATGGTTAAGGAACTTCTCCAGTAGTTCTGGTACACTGCTGAGGTGGTCGAGGTTCAAGACGAAGCTGGACGCACTATAGAGCAAATCCACTTCACTTTCAACTGCATGGAAGTAAACTTTGGGGTTTCTACACTCCGATCAGCTCTCCGTCTTCCCAGGGGTCCCTTTGATAGCGAACCCTCCATCACCGAGATCATCTCCTTCCTCGACGCCATTGGCTACCAGTGGCCAATTAAGAAGGACTCCAACGCTCCTCTCAAATCCCTCACGAAGATTGAGAAAAACAGGATGTCAGCCGTCTGGGAATACCTGTTTTCTCATTTCATCCATTGGATGGGTGGAAAAACTGGCGGTCAGGACCAGGCCTCCAGGATTGCCTTGATCATAGGCGTCTCTGCGATTCAACGTCGCAATATCAATTATGCTGCGGTCATTTTCAATGACCTGGTGCTGAAGCTGAACAAGCGCCAGCGAGAAAAGGTGGTGCCTTACACCAGGTTTCTATCTATGGTATTGACTAAGATCTTCAAAAGTCTTTACCCCAAAGAAGGAAACCTTCCAGCTTTTAGGCTTGGATCCAGGATTCTGGATCATAAGCTGAGGGACAGTGATGTGGCACTCTCTTCTATTGTGTCCATCACTACCTCTTCTCAGGTGGTCACGAGAAGGGTAAAACTCCCCCAAGTCTAGCCAAGCCACCAAAACCCCTTCAAAACGACCATCTCAACCAACTCTTGGTTCTCCTCAGAGAGCCAAGAAAGCCAAAAAGGGGACAGCCACGTCACTAGCTGAGGCCTCTCAAAAGGCTTCAGTTATTGAAACWAGCCTTACCCCCGAGGCRTYTTCTGTTAWCCCTCCCAGCTCTTCAGTGATYTCTCCCATCAMTGTCGTATCAGTGGTACCTTCMCCAATCACTTCAGTGACCCAAATCACTGAAAGTGTAGATATCAGCGCCGCCACCGCTGAACACCCACGTCTTTTCTCAACCATTTTCTCTTATCCTCCCTCCTTGGTCTTTCCACATGTCGATGATGTATCAGCGACTGTCCTTCCTGATACTGAGACACGCACCACTAGACCTGAGGATGCTCCATACGGATGTCCATCCTCTCGAGGACATCTTTGCTCMTRCCAGTGACAMTCCTYTYGATGTCACTAAAGGCCCCTCAGGTATTCCATCTTCCTACCCCTTCATTTCTTCTAACCCTGAGCCTTTAGCTCACACTTCTCCTTTTCCAGGTCCTTCTTTGATGCATCAGCCTGATGTTCAAGAAGTGGAAGAGGGAGAAAGAAAGAAAGATGAGAGAGGAGATGAAGATGTCGATGATGACTATGATATGTCATCGGATATCAAGCTTCTCCTTCCAGTCGTTGATACCGTCCTCTCCAGGGTCAACGAAGTTCACCAAGAGATGCCCCGCCAAGGCAATCTTGATGCGAACTTCCTTGCCCTCCGGGCGGATGTTCAAGAAGTTTACAATCAGCTCCAGACTCTCCAAAAAGTTGTTCACGCCAACAACGACGCCATTGCTGTTCTTCACAGCAGGGCTGACGATGCTMAGGCGATAGCTGATCAGCAGACTGGTCTTCTTCAACAAATCCTGGATACTGTCCGTCAACCAGCTCCAGTGATTGCACCTTCCTTCTCTGCCGATGATCGCACCCAGCTTCATGAGACGTGTGAGGCAATGAGAACTCTAGCCAATGATTTGCAAAGGCTGGAGGAATCCATGGTTCTCCAACGTCAGTGCTTGGACGAACTCTTTGGCCAATTCTCTCGAGTCTTAGCCAGAGAGGGGGAGATGAGGTCCGATACAGGTGAATCATTTGATGCTGCTCCTACAGCTTCTCAGGCTGTTGGTCCAGTATCAGCTTTAGTTGCAGTTGAAGCTGAGGCTCTCGAAGCTGAAGCAGTTGCTGCTCCTGTAATCACGTCTACCGAAGCTGCTCTAGCTGAGGTTGATGAAGCCATCCCTAGGGATGATGTCCATAYCATCACTGCTGCTGGTGATGATGATGATGTTGATGATGATGAAGAAGATGATGGTGAAGACGATGATAAACCTGTCATTCCAGACATCGGAGATGATCTAGATGGTGATAACGACGATGATGATGAATATGACTTTACCATCAAGTTCCAGAAGCCATCAACCGGCACCAAAGGTGTTGCTCTCGGGGACTCTGCATCCCAGGGGGAGCAAAGGCAAGGTGAATCGACTCCATCAGGGAACCAAGACCCCAAGTCGAAAGGCAAGGCGGTCGTTGAAGAAGGTAACTTGAAGGTACTTTTCAAAAGCCCACAACAAACCTTGTTTAAAGACTCTACCTCTCTGGTAGTGATTACTTCAGAATATTAACTTCATATCCCATCAACAACATGCGGTCGACTGGAGCGGGTGTCTGATCAACCCGTCTCTTGTGCTCCAACAGACCAGCAGATGTCTCAGCTGAAGGAGTCATTCGACCAGACTAGAGTAAAAATTCCTCTTCGTACCTCTAGTGGTGGTGAGTTTGACTTCTTATCTGAAGCTGAAAGACTCGAGGCATTAAGGGCTGAAGAAGAGCTAGAGCTTCAAAAGAAGCAGACTAAAGACAGCTTAAAGCTGGCCAAGTCACTAGCTGCTAAAGTTCTTCTCAAGAAGAAGTCCAAGAAAACGGTGAATCCTGTCCAAGCCCAAGCTAGACTTCTTTCGTTTGCTGAAGCTGAACGCAAGAAGAAGCTAAAGCTGGAGGATAAGGATAAGGAATAGAGCGAAGCAAAACTAAAAAAGAGACTCAGTCCCCGCCCAATCATCAGTGTCAGCATCAGCGGACATTCTAAAGACGATGGAACACTGGTCTCAATGCTCATCACCAGGGACAATCTTGATGACGTTACCGAGTACCCTTCCTACCTTGGCCGCTATGGATACA
>NW_020204660.1:5577-10600 GCF_001531365.2 Cynara cardunculus var. scolymus
CACACAAAGGACAAAGCCCATACCCTTACAAAAGTTAGTACGGTACGGAGCCGATTAGTCGACTCTTTGTCCACCAACTTTAGGTAAGGATGTCTGTTCAGAAATAATGCTTTTGTACTATTTACTGTAGCAAAGGACAAGCCTTCCTCTTAAGGTTTGACACACACTCTAAACCTACCATATTGCATTAAATGGACATTTAATGCACATGGTGTAAATAGTAGTGTTTCTTCTCCTTGCAGAGAGCGCGCATCTCTCTCTAACCTTATTCTTACTTCAAGCATCTTCTAGCTTAAGTAAAGGATCTTTCTTTTACCAACTTCTTTTCTTGTAATTGCTAAAGATTTGTGTGTAACCAAAGATTGTTTAGATAGATTTTTATTACCTTATCTTTCAGCAAACAATCTTGTAAAATCTGTATTGATCTTTTTTATCAATATATATTTTAAATTTGAATATACTGTGTTTGTATTCATCCCCCCCTTCTACAAATTGTTTCTCTTCTTGTAGACCCTTACGGGACCAACAATAATTAATACTTGAAAATTTTCAAATAAAAGTTATCCGGACAAATTATCCGGATACACAATCCGGACAACACTTGTCCCTTTTGTCCGATTTACTAATCCGGACAACTCATGATTGAATTAAGGCTAAACCGCATGACTTATGTCCGATTTAAGGCAATCCGGACAATACATGGTCGGATCAAGGCTAAACCACTCAATACGTGATCGGTTTATAACTAATCCGCTCCACCCTTAAGCGATTTAAGGCTAAGTCGCACAATGCTTGATCATATTCATACATCTCCGTTCAAAACCTTTGTCCGGTTTACATATTTCAAAATTCTCACTAACACTCTAAATTGCACAACATTTAAGCGATTTATAGTTAAATCGGACAACTCCTACCCGGTTTAAGAGTAATCCGGACAAACCTTGTCCGATTAAACCCAAGTCGCACAAAATAAAATTTAAGAATAATATGCAGTTCTTATAATAAAAATCAAAACTTTAAAAAGTGTATTTTTTGAAACCTCTGACCTTTATGAAAGCTTGAAGATGAAATAGCCAAATGAACCCAAATTTGATTCTCAGGACAACCTTTCTCTCTATTTCCTCCCAAAACTCAAATGAGACCAGAAACCTTACCAAAATTTCAAACCCTATATATATATATATATATATATATATATACTTCCAAAAATAGGAAAGTCGGCTAAACCAACCAACTTTCCCACTTACATGCACATGCATATATATATATATATATTCATATATACAACACACACATACTCATATATATATATATATATATATATATCCACATATTATGCATGTATCCTTATGCATAAAATACACATACTCACATATTTGATCTATGTAAACATGTATCCATATAAAGAATTATTCACATAATAAATACCTTGGGTAATAATCATGACCTGGTTATCACAGTTGGGTAGTGGCTGGTTTTACTTGAATGATGTTTATTATTGGAAAGAAATCAGTTATTCAATTAAGGTTTTTATTCGGACAAGGGGTGACTGGATTAAGTCTAAACCGGACAAAGCTTGTCCGGATTACTCTTAAACCGGATAGGAGGTGTCCGATTTATTTATAAATCGCTTAAGTCTCGTGCGATTTAACGAGTTGGAAGAATTTTGAATTATGTAAACCGGACAAAGGTTTTGAACGGAGAAGTATGAATACGACCAAGCATTGAGCGGTTTAGCCTTAAATCGCTTAAGGGTCGTGCGGATTAGTTATAAACCGATCACGTATTGTGCGGTTTAGCCTTAAATCTCTTAAGGGTCGTGCGAATTAGTTATAAATCGATCACGTATTGTGCGGTTTAGCCTTAAATCGCTTAAGGGTCGTGCAGATTAGTTATAAACCGATCACGTATTGAGCGGTTTAGTCTTATATCGATCATGTGTTGTCCAGATTGCCTTAAACCGGACATGAGTCATGCGATTTAGTCTTAAATCGACCAAGTGTTGTCCGGATTAGTATATCGGACAAGAAGAGTTAGTGTTGTCCGGATTATATATCCGGATAACTTATTCGGGTGACCTATATTTGTTAATTTTCAAATGTTGAATATTTTAGACATTTATATAATTTAAAAATGTCTATTATTAGGTTTAACTATGGATTTATAAATGGGGTATTTTATATCTTTTTAAATAAAAAGATATGTTCCTACCAAGCGTGGTGACGTAAGTCTGTTTTGCTATGGAACATGATTTGGGAAAATGTTTCTACTAAGCGTGGTGACGTAAGTCTGTTTTGGGATGAAACTATATTTTGGGAAACCTTCCTACCAAGCATGGTGACGTAAGTCTGTTTTGGTATGGAAGTGGATTTTGTAAAACTGTTTCTACCAAGCGTGGTGACGTAAGTTTGTTTTGGTATGAAACTTGTTTTAAATAGTAGTTCTCCCAGACGTGGTGACTTTTGTCTGTTCTGGCTTGGAACTGGGAATGGGTACTTTCAGACGTGGTGACTTTTGTCTGTTCTGATAAGTAGCCCTGTTTTTATGGAGGAATAAGGGTGGAATATCAAGGAGAGGTGTACTTGGAATAAGGGAGACATTGTCATATGTGGTTAATATTATAACTCTTATTATTATTACTAATTGGATTTAATAATTTTGAATCATCATTTCTTCGTGACCTGATGAATTAGAGATATTATTCCTATTAAAAACAATACTTTAGATGTTATTGAGAAGAGGAAAATGGTTTATCATAAAGGGCAAGTATTACCTTAAATCTTACCGTTAAATATTTACAAAGGAATGGTCTAATGATTCAAAGAATCTTTGGTTACAATATTTGTTTCATATTGAGAATGTTGGATCTTTAAGCAGATGTATTCTATTAATAGAACTGAGGTTCTTGAGTTCATTCTTTTATACATATCATTGAGAACTGCATTATTTAATTATATTGCAAATATTTCTGAGCAAAGATACTTTATTATATTTTGGTGTTCATCACTCTGCATTTGCAAAGAAGGGATTTTCTCGCTAGACCCTTCTGGTCTAACCCTCATTTCTGTTTTAAAATTATGCAATACAGGAATAGCGGGGTCCAGGGATATTTAAGGGAAAGGGAAAATGTAATTATTTTTCTAACCTGTTATCTGCTTTTGAAAATCTGCTTAAGATTGCTTATTTGGAAGACACATGTTGTATTACATGTGTTAGTACATGATTTGTTTTGGAAATTTTCATATATAGATTTTGTACATATAGGAATCCTTGTACTAGTGGGACTTTGGGATGTAAACCATATTTCCATGTAATAAAATATGTTTTATATGTATTGTGGTGTTTGGGGGTGTTACAGAAGTGGTATCAGAGCCTTAGTTTAAGAGATTTAGGTATTCAAAGCATGATGCCTAGACTTAAACTGTCATTTGCATGTGAAGAGTCCTGGACATAATTAATATCACTGGAATAAAATATAATGGGTTAAAGAGGGCAGTATGTAAGGTGAATTTGAATTACAAATGGCCAATGTAATTATGAATTTACAGGTACATACCTATACTCGGATACCATATTATATTTGGGAATATGAATACGTGATATTTTAATACTAAAATATCTGCAGATGTCTAGCCGATCGCGAAGATTAGAAAGAATTGCCCCCCTGAATCTGAGGAAAGGGAGGACGTGGAAGGGGTAGGGGTAGAGGTCGAGGAAGAAGTCAGATTCTTGAGAGGAGTCATGMCGAGATTCACCCTGATAAAGGGGAATCTATTTCTGGGAATGCTCAAGAAGAACAGTGGCAACAATCAGAATTTATAACTAAAAACGATCTGGCAAAAGAAATGGAAAAACTAAGGGAAACTCTGATATCCATTATGGGACTGCCAGCTAGAGTAGAAACCGAGCGAGTTGGAATTAATCCTCCAGCTCCTTCAGCAGGCAGCAGTACTCAGGGAGGGGATATAAAGATGTTTCTGACATGTAAACCTCCAACTTTTTTAGGAGAAAGAGATCCAGTAAAAGCAATGTGCTGGATAAACGAGATTGAATCGGTATTCAATACCAGTAGATGTTCTGAAGAAAACAAGGTTAGATTTGCAGTATCTATGCTTAAATCTAATGCCTTATATTGGTGGAATATGGAATTCTCAGCACAACCAAATGTACTACTAAACATGTCTTGGGAAGAATTTGTGAATAAATTCAAAACACAATTTTGTCCTACGACAGCAGTAAGACAAATAGAGGAAGATTTTCTAAAACTAGAACAAGGGAATAGATCTGTGCGTGTTAGGACTAAAAGTCAGTGTAAAATTGTATTCGTCTTGAAAGTTACTATTGTCTATAATTAAAATAGACATCGTGTTTGACTTTGTATGTAAGGTTTGACTTTGACTAAGCTTTTAATGTTTGACCCTATAAATAAGGTGTTAGTCTTGTAATCTTATTATGAGCTCATTTGTAAAATTCTATATGTATTAGTAAAGTTGACCAAGTCGACAAATCCTCTCAACTCTCCTCTCAAGTTTTTGATTGTAAATCTTAGATCCGCCATGGATTTATTGAAGATTATTGTAGATTGATCAGAGTGGGATACACAATTGGTATCAGAGCAGGTTTGCATGAAATCAGAAGAATAAATCAATTTTTTTTAAGAAATTTTTTCTGGATTTTTCTTGGTGTTCATCTCGTTCTTAATTTTTTTTTTAGTTTGATCCAAAATTTCTTCAAAATATAATGTTTTTGTGTTAATTTTGGGATCATTTTGTGCATAATCTGTTAGTGAATGCCCAAAAACCAATCATATGATGATTGTAACTTTGAGTTGGTTTCATGAAATTCATAAATATAAAGGCATTGCCCATTTTATTATGTCTATATTATATTCTGTGTTTTAATTATTCATAATAAATAACCTTAGAATAATGTATTCTAAATGTCCCTAGTTAAATATTATTTCGGGTTTAAGGTTGAAGTAATATGATAATAACTAGCATATGTAGGGATTCATATAGAGATA
>NW_020204661.1:0-2123 GCF_001531365.2 Cynara cardunculus var. scolymus
ATCAAGTTCCAGAAGCCATCAACCATCACCAAAGGCGTTGCCCTTGGGGAAGCCCAATCCTAGGGGGAGCTAAGACAAGGTGAATCGACTCCATCAGGGCACCAGGACCCCAAGTCGAAAGGCAAGGCAGTCGCTGAAGAAGGTAACTTGAAGGTACTTTTCTCATGCCCTCAACAAACCTTATTTGAATACTATACCTCTCAGGTAGTGATAACTTCAGAGTACCAGCTTCACATCCCTTCAACAACCTGCGGTCGATTGGAGTGGGTATCTAATCAACCCAGCTCTGTTACAACAACAGACCAGCTGATGTCTCAGCTTAAGGAGTTGCTCGACCAGACTAGAGTAAAAATCCCTCTTTGTACCTCTAGTGGTGGTGAGTTTGACTTCCTTTCTGAAGCTGAAAGACTCGAGGCTTTAAGGGCTGAAGAAGAGCTAGAGCTTCAAAAGAAGCAGACTGAAGACAGCTTAAAGCTGGCCAAGTCTCTAGCTGCTAAAGTCCTTCCCAAGAAGAAGTCCCAGAAAAAGGTGAGTGCTATCCAAGCCCAGGCCAAACTCCTTCAGATTGCAGAAGCTGAACGCAAGAAGAAGCTGAAGCTTGTGGACAAGGATAAGCAATGGAGCGAAGCGAAGTTGAAAAAGAGACTAAGTCCCCATCCAATCATCAGCGTCAGCATCAGCGGACGATCCAAAGATTGTGGAACACTGGTCTCAATGCTCATCACTAGGGATAATCTTGAAGTCATTACCGAGTATCCTTCCTACCTAGGCCGCTATGGATACTGTGAATGGGTGGAGATCAGACAAGCCATTCAGCAATCCAAGTCGAGACACAAGACACTTATCAAGGACACCATCAACGAGCTCATCAAAAGGATGTCCAGGTATGCCAAGGTCCCTGACCGGCCAGCTCTAAAGAAAGGTGGGAAGAAGAAAATAAAGCTCCCTGATCCTAATGAAGGACCATTCCTAAGGAACGAACATGAAACAAGGTTCTCCTTAGAAGACGTCCTGAAGGGTSGTAGGAGTATTGACATTTCTATGTTGAATCTTGACTTGCCAGATAAGGGTCCCTTTTTACCCAACTCTGTGCATTTTAAACCTCAGTTAGGAGTTATATTCCTTGACTATGAAGGTGAAGTGAGATTTCAGAGAATGTCGGAGCTGCATCTCTGTCCAGTTGATCACTTGTTTTATCTCTTGCTATGGATAGAAGACAGCATGCCTGGAAAAGTCGTCGATCTGAAGATTYGAAGAGAAATCCAACGTCGAAGAAAACTTGGTGAAGATGTACCTTTGTACAAAGATCTAAGTGTTTTAGATTAAGGAATTCTATGTATATTCAATCCACTTTTCCTTGTAATTCTTTTTCTATATCTTCTTTCATTGATGGTATTTACATTTCTGTAAATTCTGAACATGTACTGTAATACTTGTATTATTTCCATTGATTAATAAAATGAGTATTCCATGTGCCTCACTGAAAAAGATCCCTGAAAAAAGTAATAGGGACACAAGTCTATGAGTTCCAGTGTTACTTTTCTCGTTCGATGACAATCTATAAGTCAGTGAACAAGCTTTCAGTTTCAGTTTTCGTACTTGTAATTTTCTTAGATATAACTTAAGAAAACTTCTCAAGCGGAGACTGACCAAACTGAAAACGATCCCAAAATAGTAAAAAGGGACATGTACGTTATATGTAACTTTTCCTTACTATTATTTGATAAGTTAACTTTCTTTATGTTATCTTGTTATCATCAAATAGGGGGAGATTGTTGATCCTCTCTCTCAGTGATTTGATGATAATCCCTTTTAATCTATCGATGTAATTTTATTTCTGTATTTTCAGTTCCAGCGATCAGACATTGAGTATGTTCAGTGATAGCTGAGGAACTTGCTTTGTAAATCTTAGAGACAAACAATACTTCAAGAAGACTACACTCACACCAAAGAACCTTCAGCGAATGTCGAAGACTGAAACTGAAGATTAGAGACTGGCGAGTACATGATCTGAAGCGGTATTCAGTGATTACGAACCTTTCTACATATGTGTGAAGACTACTCTAGCTTCAGCGAATGATGATGAGACCTTCAGGTCATTCCAGCATTCAGCGATCAAAGGA
>NW_020204661.1:2668-7970 GCF_001531365.2 Cynara cardunculus var. scolymus
AGGTCTATTTCTTACCTCTAGTGCAAGTTGACTAATCTGTGTTTCTAGAGATCTTATGGCAGTGTCCTGATGGTTCATGGTTGTATTGGTTTGGTTTATGAATCTTTTCAGAGATGCTTCCAAAGAAGTAGAAGATTTGGCTTGTTGGTTAGACTTGTTTTGGAAAGAGGAATGATTTGCTTGTTGATGAAAAGTATTTTGGTGATGGTTTGGAACTTGACCCTGATGATGTTGTTGAGACTGATGTGATTGGAATTGTGAAGTCCCTTGGGGTTTGTTAATTGGTGGGTTTAGAGTAGGACTGTGCCATGAAAAATTTGGGTGTTGTCTCCACCCAGGATTGTATGTTTGAGAAAATGGTCCTGATCTATTTTGATTCCCCACATAGTTGACTAATTCAGAGTTAGATGGACAATGTTCAAAGGGATGTCCTTCACCACAATACACACATTGTACTGACTCAATAGTTGGAGCATGCACGGTGGCTATGGATTGTGCTGCTTGACCATTTGTTAAATTTTTAATCAAATTAGTCATTGCAGTCATCTGAGCTGTCAATGTTGTAAAAGCATCTATGTCATGAACTCCTGCTGTTTTACGTGGTACTAGTGCACGTGGGTTGGCCCAATGTCCATTATTATTATAAATCTTTTCAAGGATATCATATCCATCATTATAGGTACTAGCCGTGAAAGCTCCTCCTGATGTAGCATCGAGCATTTATTTTGCAATGAGATTTAACCCATTGTAAAATGTCTCGAGCTGTATACAGTATGGAATGCCATAGTGAGGGCATTTTCTTAATAGCTCCTTGTACCTTTCCCAAGCATCTGGAACTGCCTCATCGTTCATTTGTCTAAAAAGACAAATTTCGTTTTTGGAGTTAGCATTCCGAGTGGGAGGAAAATATTTTTTTAAAAACTCTTCTACCATGTTATTCCAAGAATCCATAGATCCTAGTTGCAAGGAATTGAACCAAGACTTTTCCCTATCCTTTAAAGAAAAAGGAAACAATGTGAGTCTCAAAACATCATTAGATACTCCCGGGATAAGGAAAGTATCAGTTATTTCCATGAATGATTTTAAGTGTGAGTGCGGATCTTCAGATGGCAAACCACTGAACTGACCGTTGGTTTACAACATATTAAACATCACTGGTTTTAACTCAAAATGGAGGGCTTCCCTTTCTGGTCTAATTATTCTTGAATTTAACTGATCAAAAACAGGAATGGCATAGTCCATAATTCCTCCGTCTTTTGAGTTTGCCAGTTTGATTATTTTTTCAGCGTCATTCAGTGGTGGGGGAGTTGGTGGAAGTGGATTATCAGCCATATTGGAAGAGGTTAGAGCAGATAATAATACTCTTTGCACTCTTCGTCTTTGTCTGAAAGTTTGCTCGATATCCGGATCCAATTAAAAAATCTCCCCGTGCGGTAGCCTTGGCATACACCACACCCAAAATCAAGTAAAAAGATGGTAGAAAAATCAAATCTTTAGACTTACTAAAAATAAACTTTTGCCTAAAATACCCGGCAACGGCGCCAAAAACATGTTATGAGAATTATATAAAATAAATTTCTCAGACTGCTAACAAATGGAGACTAGTGCAAGTATACACTTATCAACCCACTATCGTCCACGGAGAAAAAGAAATAAAAGTTTGTTTTAATAGTATAAATAAAGATATGATTTCAGAAGGTGAATTCGAGGAAATTTTTCGCGAGTTGATTAAACACTACTGCTGTGAACAAGTTTTAAAAGAGAGCTTAGGGTGTAAGGATTCATTAAGATATTAAACCGACAACATTGTACAACATGGTTCTATAGCATACTTTATAAATGACTTATCTTTACAACTAATAGCTTCCTTAAGGTACTCTCTCGAGATGTCATAATGGCACACAGTCATAGATCCAACCCTCATATCTCTATGCAAGGCTGGAGTCCCGACATTGGCTCAAACTATTCTTTTTATAAGCTAAATGGAGTGAAAACAAATCTCCTCGATTCTAAGCAACTCTCTCGAGCCTACTTCCATATCATTCAAGTTGACGTGTGTTTGTTGGTTTATCTCTAAATCCAACACACTTTAACACTTTTATACAAGTGATCAACTTGTTCATGGATTATGTTTTTACAATAAAAACTTAAATGACGTAGTTGTAAAGATTTATAATTTATATTTCTACAACGGAACCGGTCTTTATCTTAACTTTACCCAACACCCAAGCTATATTTTTTGCCTAACATGCTTAGAAAATTAATTACGTAAATAATAATGCAAAAGAAAGTAGAAGAAATAAATGTTAAGCGTGATTATAAAAGCGTCTAACAATCCTAGAAAAATTAATTGCAAGAATAATAATAAAGCATAATAAGGAGAACTTAAGAGAAGAAAAGATGATAAGATAAATAAACGTAAAAAGGAATTATAAAGAAAAATACTTGCAACTACAACTTTATACCAAAAGAACCTTCAACTACTTCAAGAGTTTTCTAGGATTGTTTGTATACAAATTGCTTACTTCTAAAGCCAAGCCTCCCCCCTTTATATAGTGGAGGAAGGGAGGGTAAAATCCAATGGGTAAAAACTTTTACCCACCTTTTTACACAAAACAATGGGCAAAGCCAAAACCACCTAGAAGATGCCAAAAATCAGATCTTGAATTAGTCCTATGAGATCTTGAAAGCTGCAAGAGTTGGGCTGCCAAAAAGAGAAGAAATGGCCTCAAAAGATTCTCGTACTATTCTCAAGAATGCCCCTAGATCGTCCTGCAGCACATGTTGTAGCATGTTTCAGCCAAGTACCTAGAAACAAGGCTATTTTACCAAAAATCAGCACACATCCAAGAAGTAAACATGTTTATCACATCACTTTAGCTCCAATATAAAAAGATAGAAAAACAAAACAAAAAAACTCAATTTGTGGAATTTGGGAAAATAAAATGGGTAAATAAAGTGAAGAAAAAGTGTAAAAGTATCAAATAAATTGATACTTATCAGCGAGTATGATTCTTCCACATTGACAACTTGAAACATTGTTTGGAACATAATTTTTTTTGTCAGTTTTAGATGTTCCAAAATATTCATTATAAAATTTTCAAACAGAAAGTTCAAATCAGAAGTATGAGAGTTTGAGTTAGAAGTCTCATCGGAGTGTATCACTGGATTTGGACTCTATTGATTTGCTGCTCGGACTCCAGAAACCACAGGTTCTGAACTGATGTGTTTAGAAACCAAATCCTCTAGTTCGTCAAATGAAATGCTGACACTTAAATTAACTGTCTTTGTCCTTTTGTTGTAAACACGGTATGCTGCAGACTCCTTGGAGTAACCGTTAAAGACCGCTTCATCCGCCTTGGAGTTGAATTTCCATGATCATCTTTGTCATTTAAGATAAAGCACCTACAATCAAAAACTTGAAAGAACTTGATATTAGGTACACGGCTATTTATGATAGTGTAGGGAGTTTTACCAAAAAATTTGTTGATGATGGAGTGATTCTGCATGAAATAGGCAATGTTGACCGCTTCCGCCCAGAGGTAGAGTTGTAGCTTTGAGTAGACGAGCATGATGCATGTTGCTTCTACCAGTTTGCAACTTCTCCTCTCTACCACTTTGTTATCCTGTGGAGTTCGAGGCGCTAACAAGGTATGAGAGATGACAACAGACTCTAGATAGTTATCTAGTGTTTTGTTCTTGTATTCAGTACCATTGTCAGTTTGGATCGATTGCACAGCCAATTGCAACTTCACTTGTACACTCTTGATGAATGATATGATCATCTTTAGGGCTTCGTCCTTGGTTCTCAAGAATTTTACCTAAGTGTACCATGAGTAGTCGTCCACCATCACCAGGATGTACTTATTCCAGTTGATGCATTGAATCCCCATAGAACGACAGAGATCCATATGAAGCAGCTGCAACGGTCTTGAAGTTTTGTGCTCAACAACGAACTAGTGTGAAACTCTCTTCATCTTCCCCATCTCGCAGACAACACATAGATGTTCTTTTTGAAATTTGAGCTCCGGTAAGCCTTTTACCAACCCTTCCATCACCAGCTTGTTGAGATTTGCAAAGTTCAAGTGGGAAAGTCGTCTGTGCCACAAGAAGTTTTGTCACACAGAGGCTTTGGACAGAAGACAAACAACAGAGTTCACATTGCTATTTGACAGATCAATCGTATAGAAATTTGATCATTTTTTCCAACTAATATCTCCATGCCCTCTGCTGTTTGGACACTGTAGCCATTGGCCTCAAAATGAACCTCAAGGTTCTTATCACAAAATTGACCGTTGCTGAAGAGGTTGTGTCCTAGAACTTCCACATAAGACACCTTATTGATCGTAATATTTCCTTGAATGATATCTCTGTAGCCCATGATCGGTGAAAACGGATCATTTCTGAACCTTACCATCTCACCATATTTCTCCACAAAATTTGAAAGTATCTATTTTCTTCCAATCATGTGGTTTGAACAACCTGAGTCAAGATAATTGTGATAACCTGGTCTTGATTATCACATGAGGTAACTAATATGTGGTTATTTATTATATGTTTACGTGACAACATGATGAATTGTTATATTTGATCATGCGAATATGCGATATTTTATGCTTAAGTATATATGCATGAAGTATTTTATATGTATAAAAGGAATGCATGGTGTGTGGTTCATGCATGGGTATGACATGCATGGGAATGCATGTAAGAGGCAGTTTAGCCGCCATTCTATTTTTAGAAATTGTATAAAAGGAGGATAAAGATTCATTCACTCTTCTTGCCATTTTGTGAGCTAGAGAGTGATTTAAAGAGAAGTGTGGTGATCGGATTGCTTTTTGACTGGATTCAAGAAGTTGATTTTCAAAAGAAATTGCATAAGGTGAGTGGTCAAATGTCTTTAAAAGTATGTTGATTTGAATTCTGAATTATATTATGATCATTCACCTATACTTGGTTATAAATCAGACACATGTTGTCCGGATTTGTTATAAATCAGACACAGTATTGTCCGATTTAAGAGGAAATCGATCATAACATTGATCGGATTAATATGTTGATGGGATTCTATCTTTAAGAACCGGATAAAGGTTTTAAACGGAGAAGTGGGAATACGATTAAAGGCTGCTCGGATTAGATATAATCCGACTGGTATTGTTAGCTCTCATTTCCTTAAATGTAAAAGTATAGAAAAAGTAAACTRYGAGTTTTGACAGAAGATGATCTGTCACAGAAGACCACAGAGGACCAACAGCAGAAGATGCTCAAGCATTCAAGTCTCAAGTGACAGAACCTCTGTCGT
>NW_020204661.1:9290-10577 GCF_001531365.2 Cynara cardunculus var. scolymus
TATTGTCCGGTTTAATCTAAACCGGATGACGATGATAATGAAGTGGTGTCCGGATTTGTAAATCGGACAAGAATGTTATATTTTCAAAGAGTTTGACCGGACTTCTAATCCGGACAGGTTTGACCGGACTTCTAATCCGGATGACAAGTGAATGTTTTGGAAATATTTTTGAAATGATTGAGCAATGTTTACTGCGAGTGAGATGGGGGTGTAACCGCGAGAGTGATTGAGCAGTGTTTACTGCGAGTGAGATGGCGGTGTAACCGCGAGAGTGATTGAGCAGTGTTTACTGCGAGTGAAATGGCGGTGTAACCGCGAGAGTGATTGAGCAGTGTTTACTGTGAGTGAGATGGCGGCGTAACCGCGAGAGTGATATGAGCAGTGTTAACTGCGTGTGAGATGGCGGTGTAACCGCGAGAGTGATATGAGCAGTGTTAACTGCGTGTGAGATGGCGGTGTAACCGCCAGAGTGATATAACGGGCAGTGTAACCATGAGTATGAAAGAGATATGAGAATGAGATGGCGGTATAATCTGCAAGAAACATAAATATATTTATGTTTCAGAACAGGTTTGATCCTCAAACTGATTGTGTAGAATATATATTGTTGAATGAGATTATACACTCACTAGACCTTTTGGTCTAACACTCAGATGTTGGATTAACCTGTTTTGCAGGGCAGCGTGCTCTGAAAGATAAAGGCAAGGGAAAAGTCTAATTGTTGATATTAGCTTGTTATGCATATGTATTAAAGATACATTTTGATAGTTATTGTTTGTAATAATACTATTTTTAGTATTATAAGAATGATGACGTGAATTATATGTATTTGGAATATGAGGGTTGTTACAGTTGGTATCAGAGCCTTAGTTTAAGGGATCTGGGTATTTGTGAAATACTTAGACTTAAACTAGTGGTGTGGAAGGTTAAGATAATAGGTTTTACTGGGTCTATGAACATGGGAATATGTTATAGCTAAAACCATTATGAGAAAGGTAGATTATATATATGATTGATATAATCTGAGTTATGAGTAGACATGAGGATAAATGTGCTATGTGTTACTATGTTATGATTATGAGAATAATCATGTGTGTTTAAATGTGACAKAAAAGGTTACGTGTTGAGAAAATGGCAGATAATCCCAATCAGTCTGAATGAACCTCTGCTGGTTATGGAAGAGGTCATGGAAGAAGGAATGTTATGCAAGAAGAGAATCCAGAAAATGTAATTGAAACACGAAGTCGTAGTAGAGGACGAGGAAGAGGTAGAGGTACTAGACAGGAA
>NW_020204662.1:0-10459 GCF_001531365.2 Cynara cardunculus var. scolymus
GAAAGGAAAAAGGGATTATCAACAAATCAATGAGAGAGAGGATCAACACTTTCTCTATCGGATGTTAATATTATTGATTCCTTAACATTAAATGTTAAAACACATGGTTATAACTATGATGTTGGTACAGAAGTTATCTGTATTTGTTATAGAATTTATTTTAAACCTTTATTTACTCTTAACCCTATATGTAAAAGAGTTGATAAGGATATCAATGAGACGATTCTCATAGAAACCAATTTTAATAGATCTAAAATCCAGACTCGTAGATCTATCAAATGGGATGAAATAGTTTTCCCAGAAGGATGGTTTCTAGCTAGAAATATTCCTAGACAACCTATTGTCCAAAGTGATTTTAGCAATATTACCCAGACAAATGATGGAACTGTCTATGTACAGTTTAACGATTCTCGAAATACCTATTCGGAAAAGAGACCTCTTTTAAGGTCTCACTCTCTGTCTCATAGTAACCATAGTCATATTTCTCCTTTTGGCTATAAGGTCAGTCAACCTCAACCTTCTAGGACTTCAACCTCTTATTTAAGAGAAACTGTCGAACCTCTCCAAACTCAATTGTTTGAACAACAAGAAGAACATCCTGATTCTTCTTCCTCTCAACATCTTGTTGATGAACTTAGAGTCCATAGAAATGGTATTGTCCATGACAATCCAATCAACCAAATTGGTAGCATTAGTTCTAGACAACCTCATAAGATTATAGAGACTATGTCTGATTTCAGCCTATAGTTTTTAATGATTAATACATTTGCAAGAAGTTGGGTCACAATAGAGGGAAAAATAGATTTCACTCATGGTTCTCCGGCTAGACAAGTTGTCTGCAAGGATTATTATGGAAATCCAAAATGGGCTCCTTTTAGGACTTGGTATATTGAGAATTTTTCTAAAGAAAAAATTTCTAATTTCTCTGATGAGTTCTATAAATTTTGTACAAAGGAAAATGAGATATTTTCTTTTATTCCTTGGTTTTTTCATACTCATGTTAAACATTTTATAAATGTTCTTCAAAGGGATTATCAGCTTCTTAATGGAGATATTCAATCTACTATTTATCCTCCACAATCTCCTTTTCTTATGAAAAAAAATAATTCTCTTTTTAAATTTTCAGCTTTTTCTAATTTAATAAAAGATAATACTCTTTCTGTTACTTCGTTGCATATTAACGAATTACTTGAAAAACAAAACTATACGAATCTTTTGCTAAAAATTGTTGGTGAACAACTTTTTTCGGTAGAAGATAATATTTCTATAATTCTCCAAAAAAATTCCAAAATTGAGGAAACTCAGAAAAACAGAGGAAAATAGAAACTAAACTTGACTTCCAAACTCCTTCCTAAAAAAAACCCTGCTGAAGAAGAGAGACATGCCTCTCTATAAATACAGAAAAGAAAAACCCCTGTCTAGGACAGCTGGCCAAAATGCTTTATAAAAGCAAAACTTTTACTTTATAAAAGTAAAGGACCTTTTAGAAAAGAGAGATAAGCTTTATAAAAGCTGGTCGGCCATAAGGACCGAAAGGTGGCTATCAACTTGCCAGATGACAAAATTTTGACAAAATTGTCAAAAAGTCATTTACCTTGTTTAATGGAATCTTTAAGTGTTTCTACTTGTTTTATACTCTATTGAAATTCATGATTAAAAAGATCTGGATATCAAAATAAATACTGTTACATAGATTAAACGGTATTGACGAATCAATTCGACCCGACGTATTTTTATAATTCTTTTTTTCTTTTTTGATTTTTCAATTAATAAAATAGAATTTTATTTTATTGGTCGAATATATATAATTTTAAATAAAAGAAATTGGTTGGGACCAAGAGTCAACGTTGGTTGTTTCATCATCGAGTTTTACGTTTTTATCAAATAACATGATTCATCCTCAATGTTTTTGGTGTAATAACAGAAACTACCCTTTAAAGTTCTAGAATTTACAAAATATTCCCATGTGAAATTGGTTTATTACAAATCACCCCCTACAAGAAAATATTACCTATATTTCAATTTATTTGGATCATTGGATGTATAATTTATTAAAATTTCAAAAGGATTATATAAGGGGCCGTTTACTAAACGCTTACCAGTAAGTACTTATTAGACAATTTTTTTTACCGGATGAACATGACAAGGGACAAGAATCTTACCCGGTAAGAACGATGATAAGAATGGAGAGTCTTACCTGGTAAGTGAGAGTGGCGACTCTTACCCGGGTAAGCACTTACCAAGTAAATTGTTGCATAAGATACGTTTTGATGTGCTACAATCTTACTCGATAAAATAATTATAGTGTTGACTCTTAACGGTAAGCGCTTACCGGATAAGCATTTAGGTAAACGGTCCCTAAGCCTCAAATTTTTTATCACTTAAAAACCCTTACTTTTTTTATTCTTTTTCTTGATTCAACGGTGTATGAGCATTTTTAACACTTATGTAAACGTATATGTTACCTTCTTTATTCCAAATAAATGTCTATAATTTTTATTTTTATTGATTATAAATAAGTATTCACTTTTAAAAGTAAATGTCTACATTTATGCTATATCCTTAATTATGTGATGGTAAAAAATTTCAATCTATTGTCAAGGATAAAAATGTTATTTCATTTAGTTAATTAAAAACGTAATAATTACATATTCTTTAAAACCGTGAGTCATTTTCATTGTAAAATTTTATTTTAGAATGAAATTGAGAAAAATGATATATTATTTTAATTGTTTCTAAATGTGTTATAATTTTTATAAAATGTACTACTATATAATTTTTTATAAAGTCTTTCTAAAAATGTATTGAGATGATAAATTTATAATATATATATTAATAATATAACTAATGCTAGATTTATTAAACTTGAGTAGCTTGTATGCAAACTTTAAGGATTTTAATTATATATAGAAAAATTATGACATAAATGTTGGAATTGCTATCATTTAATACACATTAGGTTTGTTTGTACTTCTTAAGTGGGTTTTTTTCCCTCCAAGTCCAAGTTAAACTCTTTTTATGTTAGCAAACCCAATTGTATGCATGAGAATGAGAATGAGAATATGAATAAAATTTTCATTCCCCACAACACAATTTGATTCCGTATGAAAATTAATGTTTCGAGTGCATTATATTATATTATATTATATCAAACCACTTTTTTCATTCTCATTCTCATTCTCATTCTCATTCTCATTCTTTACCTCTCAACACCCCAATCAAATGTCCTAAAATCAAAAGATACTAGAAACTAAGTAGTCCAAAAAAGTCGTTTATGAACTTCATACAAAATATAAAAACATCAATTTACGATAGGAAATAGATCAATGAGAGTAGATTTTTTGTTGAAAATGCTTGGCTCTTCAAGTCACCTTTGAGCTTAATATGATTTTTTGATATTGCATGACTTTTTTTTTTCCAGTTTCTTTTTTACAGACTTGCCTAATCACACCACTCGCAGTTTTATGATCTACATACTAAGGACTCAAGGTTAAAATGAAGCCGTAAAACTACCAAATTCTATTTCGAATATTTGATCACACTCTTTCTTCTAATATAAACATAAATTTTATTTTTTAAAAATCCTCGAATTATAAATAGAAAACATTACCCGAGAAAACACACAATTTACCTCCCCCATGATAATGGTCGATTGGATATAATGGAGGCGCTCCCGAGAGTGGCGTCATACCCTTTTTTGCATAATAGCACACATACAAAAAAGCAAGGATCGGGTCAAATGATATTAAGATGAAAATTTAATAGACATATACCCCCGAAAAGATTATATTTCCTTTTCAAAAACAAGTGTACATTACTAAATCTACTTAGAGGTGACCATGGGCTCTTCTCTTCTATGGCGCATCTTCATTCTAGATCCACCCCATCATTCTACAACCATGTATCCATCCAAATTTGACTTATTTTCTATCTAGTCTAATGTTGAATTTAATTTTTTCGGTTGGTGTAACAAACGCTCAATTATTTCTACATGATAAACCAGTTTTCAGCCCACGTGGAAATTGCTTGCTTCTATTGTGGTATTTTTTTCACATAATCAAGAATTACAATATAACTTGACAACTTTGCATCTAAGTCATCACTAGTTACAATATCTACTGGTTGTCGGTCAAAATGTGTACGAAATAGAAAGAATTGAAACTTACCTTTTAGCTCCGATGTAACTTTTCAATCTCACAAAGACTCCCAAAGTTTATCACTATTTCATCCAAATCACACGCTAATATCCTCTACAATCTCTCATCTCTCATCTTTCATGAATAATGAAAGATGAAAATCCTAAATACTTTGTATCTACCACCTCTTTAATTCCCTATCACCACCGCTAACGCACCTTGTGCAATTTTTTTTGTTCCGGCAGATTGGAAATCTTTTAACAATAAGGTATGAATCCATATGTTCAACCATGCATCAATACATAGCCTATTCATATTCACTAACACATTGCCCAAAGGTGGATCAATATTTCTTTTTCTAGAGGCACAAAATAATTAACATAATATAAACTAAAACAAATATTAATGAAAAAAACTTACTTTAGTTGAAAATGACGTACAAGTGTTTTTTTTTTTTTGCAACACACAAGTAGATTTTTCCTTCTTTTCTGCTGTTGTTACCAAGAAACTTTAAATAGAACAAAGGGGATTTGAACTTGCAGTCTACGATACCACATGCAATGACACTCATTGCATGTGGTATTACAGAAAATGTATGGTATTCAAGAATATTTAGGTATATTCATCACGAATAATTAATGAATAGTTGATTCTCATGGTTCTCAATATATTTATAGTTCCTGAATGAACTTTCCCATAATCCTATATGTGATAGGTAGTGCATGTGCAATGTTATTCTCCAACTTGAAAAGTGTTACTATAGTTTATCCCTTTATCCCCTTGATGATCCTTATCATTCCAGCTACCTATTGCAGCAAGAAAACAATGAACTAGGTACAACATAGTCTTAGAAGTATAACAATGAAAATCTCCAAGAGAGATGAAGCCTGAACGATTGTCCATATACTTACAGCCTTCTTCAACTCACTACAATATCCAAAGACCTTTGGGTTGCATGTGGTATACGGGACAAGACTGGACATGGCAAAAGAAAAACCTGGTGTCCCATCTTCAGGCACAAAAATTAGACTAAGGGGCCGTTACCAAACGCTTACCCGGGTAAGTGCTTACCAGCAAAATTCAGCTTATTTACCGCGTAAGATTTTAGTCCACCAAAATAGTAAGCGCTAACCATGGTAAGAGTCGTCACCTTGACTTACCGGCTAAGACTCTAGGTCCTTGCCTTCGCTCTTAACCGACTAAGATTCTTGGTCCTTGCCATATTCATCCTGTAAAGTCATGTGACTTGGTAAGCGCTTACCCGGAGACATGACACACTAGCAGACTTATGTAATAGGTGAGGCCTTTGAGAAGAGAACACAATCATGATGATGATGTTAGAAGATGATCCAGTCACATATCAAGCATTAAACTTAGAAAGGAACGATACTTGGGCGCTTAAAACACTGCCAAAGAATCTAAAGGCATAGGCGTTAAATAGGTTTTTAATACCAAGTTGAGTGAGAGTAAGGTAGAGAAACATATAGCAAGATTCGTTGACAAATGTTACGTGCAACAATATGGATTGACCATACAGAGGTGTTTGCATCAGTGGCTCAACTTGATACTATTTGACTCATTTTAGCTACAGCAACTTAGAACAAGTGGGAATGCTTCAACTAGATGTGAAAAGGGGATTCGATCAAGGAAAACTCGAAGAAGGAAGTCTTTGTACATCAACCGGATGGCTTTGAAAAGAAGAGAGAAGAAGAAAAGGTGTGCAAATTGCATAAAGCCCTCCATGGACTCATGCGGCCACTATGTGCATGGTATAGTCGTATAGGAACTTGCTTTGCCCAATAAAGGTTTGAACATTACTTTTGCGAACATATCTTATTTAGAAGAAAGAAGAGGTTTGTAAGCAGAAGTGGATCCAAAAAAATATCCAAAAAAATATCCAAGTGGGACAGAAAATAATTAGCATAATATAGAATAAGAAAATTATTTTTATAAAAATAATGGTTTCATAAAAAATGATACACAAGCGGTTGTATGCAACACCCAAGTGATTTTTTCCTTCTCTTCTGCTGCTGTTACCACAAAATGAAGAAAAAGGCAAAGGTTTGAACTTGCAACCTATAATGCCACAAGCAATGACACAACCAATAGGTAGCAACCACTTTTTGTTAACCTAGGGGAGCACACACCAGTTTAAAGCGGGTGCACCTTTAGGTACCCCATACTTTTTTCCATTGCGTTGGGACGATGATGCGGGGGCACGGGCACCCCTTAGGCTATCGCTAAATCACCCCAGATTGTAAGCCTTTAATTGTGAGTTTATATGATGATGATTTGATTTACCTCGGGATAACAAAAGCATGTGTCACGAATTTAAGAAATTAATGATGCTTGAATTTGACATGTTCGACTTGGGAAAGATGAGATATTTTCTTGGAATAAAAAAAAACACAAATAGATTTTTCATGTGCCAAAGAAGATATGCTCGGAAGTATTGACAAGTCGGGATGGACAACTGCAAGACAGTAGGACATTGCATTGTGCCGGGCAACCGGGTTTTCCATAGAGGAAACAGAAGCTAGACTTGATCCAACTATGTTCAAGGAAGTTGTAGGGAGTCTTGATGTATTTAATGGCAACTAGGCCAAACATCATTTATGAAGTAAGTGTAATCAGTAGATATATGTCATCTCCAACTGTCCAACATTAAGACACTGTGTGCGACAAAGAGAATTTTGAGGTAATTATAAGTATACATTGAAGTTAGGAGTTTTATACAGAAGTGAAAGATTTTACTTGCATATACAGACCTAGACTTTGTTGGGGGCCTAAATGACCAAAAGAGCACTACAGGATTCGTCTTTCTACTTGCAGAAGGAGCCATCTCATGGCCCTCAAAGAAACAGTTTGTGGTGCCTTTATCTACCATTGAGTTGAGGCTGAATATATTGCCACAACACCTTGTGCATGTCAGTGTGTTTGGCTTAAAAGGTTGCACGAAAACTTGGCCACTAGAGAAAAAGAAGCAGCTTAATACAGTATTGACAACAACTAAACTATAAAGCTCCCAAAGAATTATGTGTTCCATGGAAAAAGCAAGTATATTGATGTGACTTTCACTTCTTAGGAGACTTGGTGAATGACAGACTGAGATATTATGACAAAACCATTGAAGAATGGCAATTGCCAAAAAATTATGAAAAAAATTAGGAAATGGTTGAGGAATCAGAAGTAAGCTAAAACCTTGTAGTGTTTAGCTTAAAAAAAGATTAATGGAAGGACCTGGTCTTGAGTAGTTGTCCAGCTTAGCACAAGCCTTTTTCTAACCAAATCAAATGTATCCCAGATTCTCAGTATATCCAACACGGGGGTGGGTTTCAGGGGTGATAGATAAAAAGAAAGCTTGTCCAAAAAGCAGACTCGTTTTTTTTCATGAAGACTCCCCAACTTGTGGAAAGTGTGCAAGAGATAAAAAGAAAGCTTATCCAAAAAGTATGAAGAATTCTGATAAAGGAAATGAATTTGAAACGGAAGAACTTGATGCCAGAAAGGATGATACGCCAAAATCCGAAAAGAGGTAAGACTAGTTAAAAGCATAGAACAACACAAAAATAAGACGCAGTTACAAGGAAACATAGCCAAGGAATCTACACAACCCCTCGTCCTCTAATCTATCTTAAAAATTTCGTAACCTCTGCCAACTCCCTAACCCTACCCCCTATCTTTCACGCCAGATCCCTTCCTCCCGCCTAAGCTAGCTATAGATCGCCCTAGTCTGCCTAATATGGTTCAGCACAAGACTTTTTCTGGTCAGTTCAGTAAAAGCCCATTCTTATGGTCTAGACAAGCTTTGATTATTTCAACTAGTTAGTCCATCATTAGGGTGATTAATCAAATGAGAGTCCTTCTTTTCATGTAAAAGGCTATACATAGTCCAATGATTCAACAGAATGAAAATAAAGATGAGAAGTTGTCTTCTGCAAGGACTGTGTTTGAGTTTAAGCCGTCATCCAGTTCTTACACTTCATCTCAAGTCTCAAGAGTGTGTGTGTGTGTGTTCAATTTCTACTACACTCCCTATTTTCCTAATTCTGGACGCATGTAAACAAGGTGATAGTCTTTACTACAAACAATACAAGCTGAAAAATTTAGATGATAAATTTGTAACAAAATTCATAATCCATAAACTTCGTTTTAGGCTAAATGTTAATATTGTCCAATCATTGATGGTGCGTATGTACTCAGGAAAAGTAAGAAACTGAATTGCGGTAAAAAAAAAAAAAAGAGGGGAAAGAAACCTACCATCGCGAAATATGATCAAGGAGATCATCGGTTTCAAAGCACTCGAGACTGATATAGATCAACTCTCCACAGCTGCGATGGACTGCCTGCTTCGTCAATTTCTCGATATCGTAATCCATATCCCAACCATCAAAGGAATAGTGCATATCGATTGCCGGATCCTTGCAAATCCTCCGCCAGGTTGTACATACTTTGTGTGCGCTGTGGAGTATTTCTACAGCGCCCAATCTTTGAAGTATCATTCCCTGATTTCATCAGGCATTTCTAGCCAATTCGGAGTTTCCTCATTGCTGACGACGGCTCTGCGGCGGAGGTCGACGTCATTCCCAAGTCCCAACTATGAAATCCGACGATTTTACCGATTCATCTTTTCGTGAGTTATCAAAATCCCTTTCTCCACAGAAATTACAACAATTATTTCTAAACGTTTCTGCATTCTACTCATAAAGTCCTTGGAGAAAAACAATTTACAAATTTAGTCCTAAAGTTGCTATTTACACCCAAACAGTATACTTCAGTTTAATTCATGAATAGAGATATTTATAAAATCAAATATTCAATAAACTCGATAGATAATTAGAAATCAATTTGGATAGCTTGTATTAGTTAGAGGAATTGATTTGAAACCACCAACATTTTGTATTGCTAATTTTATTTCTATAAAATTAAAATGATAATGTATAACACCTAACAGTGTGATGCTTGCTTTAACCTTTAGTCCGGTTCAACATCAAAAACCTTTTTTCAATTGATATTTCTGGTATAATAGATGCTATCATACTCAATTTGATGGAATTGTTAGGTAATGCATAGTTTTGAATGAGCTACGTAGTGTTTATTTGGTTTATGATATTTTTGACTTAATTAGTTCAAAGAGTCTATATAGTCATTTTCTTTAGAGTGAATTATATTTTTCATCTTGGTCCCATTTCCATTTTTTTGGTTCCCGTCCCTCGACTTTACTTATTGCAAAAAAAAAATATGATTGTAAATATTGTTACGGATTTGATGCGCACAATTGACGTCGTCCATCTCTTGAGGCTAGATGATCATCTCTATTATGTTCAAGTTCGATTCTATGCATGTTCTTGTAATTTGTCATGCGATTCATCTTTGTGTATTAGTTTAGTTTCTAGTTATTGTGAATGAAACAATGAAATCATATTCATTGACCTATTTCATTCTCAACATGAAATAGGTGTTTCTTAAACAACATATTTAAGAATTTTCCAATAGGAGAGAACCAACATCAATCCTTCAGATGGTGCTGAAGAACCTCAGGTAATCTTCCAACCTACCCTTTCATTTCTTCTAACCCCAAGTTATCTTATACTCAACCATCTTTTTTTTCCAGGTCCTTGCGATGAAGGCATGCCAACCATGGAAGAAGATTATAACATGATTGATGACATGAAGCTGCTTCTCCCGGCCATAGAGACTGTCTTAATTCAAATGGATCAAGTCCATAATGGCATGCCTCTCAGGTATGACGTTTCCTCTGACCTCTCAGCTATCAAAGCTGACGTCAATGACGTGAAGGAACGACTTTTTGCGGTGCAAGCCGATGTACGCATCAATGACATGAAGAACCGCTCTTTGTCTACCAAAGAGTTCGTATGCTAGTGAACCTTTCACTGAAGATATCATCTCCTGCTTGGATGATATTGGCTATGCCTGGCCAATAAAGAAGGATTCTAGCGATCCCCTCAAGTCGCTTTCAAAAATTGAGAAGAACCGCATGTCAGCGGTATGACAGTTTTTGTTTTCCCATTTCATCCAATGTATGGGAGGCAAAACTGGTGGATAAGATCAAGCGTCTAGAGTTGCGTTGAATATTGGCGTCTCCATTTGTTGATCCTCTCTCTCAGTGATTTGATGATAATCCCTTTTTCCTTTCGATGTATTTTAGTTTCTGTATTTTCAGTTCCAACGATCAATACACTGAGCATGTTCAGTGATCGCTGAAGAACTTGCTTTGTAAATCATTCAGAGACAACGATACTTCAAGAAAACAACACTCACACCAAACGTCGAAGACTGAAACTGAAGATTAGAGACTGGCG
>NW_020204663.1:0-1445 GCF_001531365.2 Cynara cardunculus var. scolymus
AGACATAGTCGAATACCCATCGTGAAGGTTCATTGGAGTTCCAAGAATGGACCGGAGTATACGTGGTAAAGAGAAGACTTCATGAAGAACAAGTATCCCCACCTCTTCTCAAGTCAACCATGAATTTAAGTGCAAACGATTAAAGTTCGGGACGAAATTTTTCGGAGTTGGGGAGGCTGTAACAACTCTGCACTTTTGGATTTCCAGATTAGGACCTCATTTCGAAATCTTCATTAGAAAACTAAGTCTTTTAGGATTAATCTTATTCAGAGTATGATCTTGAAGAGGTTGCCAATTCGATCAGAGGCTCTGGCGTTAGCCACAGAGGCTCTGGTGATAGCTACAGAGGCTCTRGCACTAGCTACAGAGGCTCTGGCACTATCTACAGAGGCTCTGTTGCCTCTTCTCAGAGACTCTGTGTCCTTTCACAGAGACTCTGGCAATTCTTCTCAAAGACTATCTTTTCACAGAGACTTTCTGTCTCTTCACAGAGGCTCTGGCATCTCTTTGCAGAAACTGTGTCTCTTCACAAAGGCTCTGGCATCGCTTTGCAGAAACTGTGTCTCTCCACAGAGGCTCTGGCATCTCTTTACAGAAGCTCTGAGTCTCTTCACAGAAGCTCTGGCGTCTTTTCTTCGCARAGGCTCTGTTGTCTTCTTTCTGAGGCGCTGGTTGCCCAAATTGATCATTCTGTTCGACAGCTAGTCTTGTTCCAGGCTTGGACATTTTGGTTATTTTAGATTTTTGGGCCTTAATTTAAGGAAATATTTATATCTTTGGGCTTGGGCTTTTAGAGGCCAGCCCACTTCTCTTCTAGAAGTCTCATATAAATACCCCCTTCCTCTTTTAAAAACTCTTCTTTATTCAAAAGGCTCTAGTCTTTCCTCGTTCTCCCTCTCTAAATAGTTCATCACCTTCAAGCCGAACTCTTCTCCTTGCAAGTTTAGGATAGCTGTTGTGTTCGAATCGTTCTTATCTGCTTTGTCTTCAAAAAGGTATGCTCCTAAAGTCATCTAATCCCCTTTAAAGTGTTTGATTTTCTATTTTTTTTATCTTTCTACTCAACTCAAGTTTCGGATGGCGAGATTATCCATCGAAGACATGCATATGTCTTCATCAGATGATAATCTGTGACTCAGAAACCTTTTAAATCTCAAAAGAGAAGAAGAGAGTTCTTACATTTTTTTTAAAGAACCGGTTACACCTTTGGGTGACTTGAGTCCTGTATGCAACTCTAAATCAAATCTTTTATCTTATAGCTTTATGAAATCTAAAGATTCCCAATTCGTTTTCTTTTCTTATCCGGATCTTACTCAAGAAATGAGAATTTAGGGTATTATCTGTCTCTATTCCTGGAAATCTAGAGTCGAAACCATCCCCATTTGCTGCCATTTTTGGACATGCAACCGGTCTTGGGGGAGGTGTGCGACTCGAGGTTATAATTG
>NW_020204663.1:2550-7070 GCF_001531365.2 Cynara cardunculus var. scolymus
TTATTATTGTGAATCTTTGTTGAAAGTGTTTCTCTTAAACTGTTGCCAAGACTCGCTTGTCTGTTAGCATTCCGTGTTTCCACTTTAGCGGGGTGTGACACTAAAGGGAGTCTCTAGAAATTCTGAATAAATGTTTTCAGAAAGTAAATTTTTTTGCAAATGAGTACATTTTATGAGCAGGTATTTCCTGAGATTTTACTTGCGTAATTTCTCATCGATTATAACTCCAATACCTGTTTCAACTATTCTTGAAACTATTATTATCACGTCTCTTAAAATGAAAATCAGTTTCGGTGATAATATGCTCGTTTGTAATCAAAGGTTGTTTTTCTGATTTTATTTACCTTGATTGATACACATTTATTAATTCTTTAAATAACAGAATCTGTAAACTTATTCTTACAGATCTTCATTCATTTTTCTCACATACTGAATAATCTGATTTTGCGTATCACTCCTTGATTGTTTGTGCTTAACTGCTATATTTTTCTTGATCAATTTTATCTGATCATTTGTGCTTTATAGCAATAATATTTTTGATCAACTGCTTGTGATCATTTGAGCATACAATGTAATTTTAGGAGGGACTGAGTGCTTCATAGAAATACCTCAATGGAATGTCAGAATCGACAAACCTACCCATGAGGACAACCGTATCTGAGTGAGCTTTAAATACAAAATGGGTTTGTTTGTAGAGCTTAAAATGAAAAAGAGAGGGCTAGTTGTTGTGAGCCAAAAGAATTGATGAGAGTTGTGTCAGGATTAAAAGATTACAAGAATCTTGTTCCAAACTTCAAATTACCGGGCATACCACGTAATCTATTAGTTCTCAATTATTTCAAGACTAATATTGAAAAAGGCAACGCGCAAGCCAATTCTTGTCACAACCCCACCAGCTACTCTATTATCTCTTAACAGATAAATGTTTCAATAACACTTGGGGCACACAGCTCACAATCTATCAGTTTCTCATTTGGAGAAAGTTGATATTGAAACAGAAGGATATATGTCCCCCCTTCAAGTCTTTTTGATCACATATTGAGTCTGATAAATTTGTATAGTCCACACGGTTTATCTTTTTGAGCCTAAACAAAAGCATATGTTGCTCTATCTTTCTACAATACACAGATTTTGCAAATTATATGTTATTTTGCCAAAACATTCATAGATATATTTTTTATAAGATATCGATGATTGAATGGAAATCCTGGTGAGATGAACCTCAAAAAGTCTCATATATGAAGTACATCCGTTGTACTGAGTATATTTGTTATATTCACAGGCCAATCTTTTATAAGATTGAAAACAATTTCATAAGTTGAAATTGGTTATTATTTTCCCATTCCCTTAATCTGAAAAGACTATACAAGTGGATTTGAAAAGATCTGCTTACAATATTATGAATTGACGGCTCTCGCTGCAAATTTCATTCATTCTGATGTATGATGCTAATGATTCTCATTTCATCATGAGGGGGAGTATGAAATAATGAATGAAATGATTAATTCTGGATGATAAAAGGGAAGTATGATATAAAAATCAAGGGGGAGTAACATCAAAGGGAGTATGTGATAAAGATAGAGAACTGGCAGAAGACTCAAAGGAGTGTGACGGAAGATTATTACTGAAGATTATTCTTGTGCTACATTGTTTGAGAGTTTTTGAATGTGAAGATCATCTTTACAAAAGTTTACTGATAGAAATTTTTCAACGAAGAGAATGTTTAATTTTGGAAAGAATGTTTGTGACTTTTATATGAAGAAATTCATTTTTGGGGATAATGTTAGAATCTGTTATCTGAAGAAGATTCTTTGAAGATCATATCTTGAACATCATTTCTGAAGATGGTTGCTGATATTATTCTTTATTGTCAAAAGAGAAGATCGTTGCTGTTCTACATTCGAGGGGGAGAATGTTAGAAGATTTTCTCAACAAAAGATCGTTTGAAGATTTCAAAGTGAAGATCATTTTGAAATATTTGAAAAAGTCATAAAGAGCTTAAAGCGACAAAGTTCAAACGAGATTTAAAGTGCGCAAATTCTTTCAAGCCTGAATACAAAAGGGGATAATATTGGGACTGAATTTCAGTATTAAATTGTATTCGTCTTGAAAGTTAATAATTTTCTATAATTATATAGATATCGTGTTTGACTTTGTAAGTCAGTTTGACTTTGACTAGAAGGGTTAGTTGTTTGACCCTATATAAGCTTTTGTCTTTAGTGTAATTGGTAGGAGAGCTTTCATTGTAAACAATACGTATATTTAAGAGTAATATAGACTTTGACTTTTTGACTAATCCTCTCAATCTCCTCTCAAGTTTCATCTGCCATTGATTGTATGAAGATATTCTAAAGATTGATGATTTTGTGGACTCACAATCTCCTTAACCGTGTTTGGTCAAAATCGGTCATCTCCTTGACAGTTTTGGTCAACAGTCCTCATTTCTCCTAAATTGCCCAATACTTCATCAAGATTTAACCTAAAATCGCTCATCTCTCTAACCTTCATCGCAGACCTCCCTGTTAGATTTAACTTTAATCGATGACCATCTTGTTCGATTCCTTCTAAATCGCTGACCATCTTGTTCGATTCCTTCTAAATCGCTGACCATCTTGTTCGATTCCTTCTAAATCGCAGACCAAATTGTCCAAATTTCACCAAAATCGCACATCACACTAACCGTATTTGGCCTGAATCGAAGACCTCACTGTTCGTACTTAGCTTAAATCGCAGACTACACTGTCCGATTTTCACCTAAACCTCTTGTTGTCTCATCCTTATTCAAGTTCATCGCACAAGGACTTGGCTAAACCGATCAAAGATTCAATCAGATTTGGGGGTAATCGATCATCCCTTTTAGCCGGATTTGTTCTCAATCATTTGAACCTTGACCAGACTTCATCTGTATTTCTCCTAAATACATATTAAAGAAGGAAAAGTAAAAAAAAAGTAAAGCGGCAAACATCGTCTCTCTCCATGTGCCTTAGACCATTTCCTCTTTCTCTGACTAGGGTTTAAGCTCTTCGTTGTTCATCAGTTTATCTGTTGGGAAATTGGGTTCTTGAATGGTGTCTATTAGATTATGATCTGTGCTATAGAGATGACGGATCTATTGGGGATTCAAGAAAGGAATTTAGAAGTTGAATGAGGTAAGTTTCTTGTGTTACTACATTCAGTTTCAGTAGTTGGGTACTTGAAGATCTGTGCCATTTTGGTGAAGTTGCGTTGCTTAAAATCGAGTTCAGGTGGTGGTAATTCGAGTGTTTGAAGGTGAATTTGAGTGAAGTTGGTTTTAGATCGCGATAGGTTAGGTTACTTAGACAAACTACAAAAAGTTTGGCAGGGGGGATGTTTTTCTTTTCTAGTTGGATATTATGTGAGTAACTTTTTGTTGTTGATTGGATTTGATGCTCAAGTTGTCGGGAGATTGATCAAGAATGAAGGAGGATGAGAGCATCGAGTCTTGCATACAACAAGCTATGCGCTACCGCGTTCAATATTTCAGAGACCAAGCCAATTCTTTAACTTTTGAGGGAGTTCGAAGATTACTAGAGAAAGACCTGGTTTTGGATACATTGTGCTATAACTTGTCTGTATTTTGTTTTTAAATCTCTCAAGGTGTATCCGGATATTGCTATCAGTAAAGGATTTGGTCGCGAGTTTTATTTTACCGGATACCTTCCTCGGACATCCTTGTGTCTGGATTACATCTTACTCGGCCAGCGATTTGAGATACTTGTGAATCCTGTGTCCGGATTTGCTTTGAACTCGAACATAGACTTGTGTTCGGATATTTTCAAAACTAACATTTTCTCTTTTTTTTTATATTTTTTAGCTGGATTTCATCGTTTTTAACTGGTTTTCACCAAATTACTGATTTTTTTGAGGATTTTATCTGATTCTGATATGTTTTGGACTGTTTTGATATTTTTGATCTGTTTGTGTTGCGTAAACTGTTTTTTATCAGTTTTAACTGTTTTCAACAGTTTTTGACTGTTTTTACTGATTTTTAACTGTTTTCCCTCATTTTTGAACAATTTCTGAGCTTTTCTAAGATTTTTGAGCTTACTGATTTTATCTGGAAGATTTTATTGGTTTTTGATTTCTTTGACTGATTTCATTCATTGCATAAGATTCTTTGATGAATCGTTAAATTTTGAAATGGCAGTTTATCTTGAGAAAGAGAATAAAGAACTGAGAATTAAAATTTCAAAGTTGGAAAAGAGCGCAAAAGACTTTAAAGATAAATATATACATATGTTCTCTAAGGAATCTTGTAAAGAGAAGCCCWTACCTAAGAAGGGCTCCAAAAATAAAAACTTTGTACCCTTCTTTGATGATTTTAATGAAAATTCTAAGAAAGCTTCTTGCAATGTTACCTTCTGTGATTGTTTCAATATTATGCATGCTCTATCTAATCATATTCACCATTCTTCATGTCTGGTCTCTCACCCCAAGAATCATGGATCTGGGGTGAACAATAGACAATTTGGCAATTCTTCTTCAAAGAACAATAAGAC
>NW_020204663.1:8390-10561 GCF_001531365.2 Cynara cardunculus var. scolymus
AAAAACCTGCAACTATGTCTTCAAGCTCAGCATCCGCCTCCGCTCAATCTGAAAACAACTCAAGCGACAATGAAGTGAACCAATCCCAAGTACTCACTTCTCATGCCCTATCGTTCTTCCAAAATCGATATGAGAGACTAGTACTTGTAAAGAAACCTAACAACTACTATTTCGCTCCCTCACCAACTGGTTTCCCTGAATACACATATCCTCTTCTCGAAATCCTTCGCAATCACCCTATATATTACGCTCTCAYAGCAACTAAACCTACCCCARAAACCTATATTACCCAATTTTTGCTCAGTTCATATATTTGTACCCTGGAGAATTCTGGGTTAAGCATAGTAGGCTATGATTCACACCCTACTGTCAAATCTCTTGTTCCAATGGAAATGAATGTAAATACCCTGCGCACAGCYCTGCATCTACCTTTCTTGGAAGATCTTAATTTGGATTCCTTCGCTCCATCTCCTACAGACGCAGAATTGATCGAGTTCCTTGAATTTCACTCCTACACTGCAAAGACAAAAATCGTAAAAAGGACTGAATTCAAAAGGAAAGGCCTTCCCCCAATGTGGAACTCTCTATTCTCGATAATTAATTGTTGTCTAACGGGGAAGGTCGGCAGCCACGACCAAGCTTCACATGCCATGTTTTCCATCGTTTATGGAATCTACTTCAATCTACCCCTTGATTACGCGCAACTCATCTTTAATTATATATGGGGGCTTAATCAAGAAAAAATGTTCTACTCAACGGGGTGAGAAATCAAAGGTGAAGGCACAGAAGAAAGCCAAAGAAGACCTCAATCACCCAAACTTAATCCTACAGTGGTTCTTTGACTTGGTCTTTGGAGATATGATAGCAGAGAAGCTGCCCTCTGCAGAGCCAAATGCACGGCTACACCCAATGAAGGAGTTCCACCCTATAGAGCATGAGCTAGGGTACAGAAGCCCAAGGCCACTATCAAAAGCCATGCTCAAATACCTTAGCAGAGGAGATAGGAAAGCGTATAGACGTGGATACAGGAGGCCAGAGCCGGTCCCTGAAACCCCTCCACGCATAGGTATCCCCATAGGAGAGAGTGCATAAAATGAGGGTTGAGGGAAGAAGGGAGGAGCTTGCAGAGGCTAGGGAGATGAGTGAGGAAAGACCGAGGGTAGTTAGTCCCCCACGAAGCACTAAGAAGGCAAAGAAGACTCACAAGGATGTTGATCCTTCTGAGAAAAGGAAAGGGAAGAAGAGACCCGTAGCAGAAGAGGGTCCAACCAGTCCTCTACCAAAACATAAAAAGAAGAAATCAAAGAAGGCCCAACCCACAGAGGTTGAGGTCACAGAGGCTGAAATTCAAGAAGGCCCGGCAGAGGCTGTACATAAGCGTAGAAGGTTGCGCAAGACTGTTCTAGAAGAGTCCCCCACAGAGCAAATCCAAGATGTAATATTCGATCTCCAACAGTGTTTTACAGCACCCACAGAGGTGGTAAAATTAGGGACAGAAGTCGTACTAGACGACGAAGAAGTAGAAGTGGAGTTAGAAGAGGGCGAAAAAGATGCCAAAGGCACACATCCAAGCCCCCCTCCCAGTGCAACCCACATGACTAGGGACCATGTTCTAGAGGGAACCCTTATTGAAGAAAGCGTGCACACGCTGAACCCTGAACCAACCAACCTCGCAGAGGACATTCTTTTGTCTTCTGTCGAATGCACACACCGGGAACCGTATTCTACTCCATCATCCTCTCAAAAGGATGGTAGTTTTATCAAAAGAGTCCATTCGCCCAAGGACTCGACACTACAAAGAGAGGCATCCATTGCCCTTCCACACATGAGTGAACCACCAAGTCATGCTTCAGAGGCATGCGAGAGAATCACAGAGACTAAGGGTCTAGAACGCCCAAAGTCTCCACTCGATCCCTCTGCCCAATTAGGCTCTGAACCTATTAGGCACGAAATCGAAAGAACACCGGTAGGCTCTCCAATTGGGGATGTTTGAGGATCTGGTGGAAGTCCCCGAGATGACTACGCCAAATCAGTCACT
This sequence comes from Cynara cardunculus var. scolymus, assembly GCF_001531365.2. NCBI lineage: Eukaryota > Viridiplantae > Streptophyta > Magnoliopsida > Asterales > Asteraceae > Cynara > Cynara cardunculus. The sequence goes on from NW_020204663.1 coordinate 10,429, forward strand.
GAGGGCGCCTTACACTCCAAGGCTACTAGGTCACCATGTGTTGGTGATCTAGGCTCCCCGAGCGCCAATGTGACGAAGGAGGAGTTACAAACCTTCGCCACAGAGGTATTCAAGAGGATGGATGAGTTGAAAA
>NW_020204664.1:0-10498 GCF_001531365.2 Cynara cardunculus var. scolymus
GTTCTCTATTTATACTTTCCAAATAAGGAAAGGTCGGCTAACCGCCTTCCTTTCCTCCTTCCACCTCATGCATATAACCCACCATGCATACATATATACATACATATCCCATACTTCATGCATACATAATTATATACTTCCATAATTTATGCATACATAAAAATATATATAAATATATATATATATATATATACCTTTATTCAAATAAATGCATAAATTCCCATACCAGCATGTATCAAACATATCAGTTTATCACGCTATCACATAATGAATTAATAAAATAATCACGTATTAAATACCTTAGGTAATAACCAGGATCTGGTTATCACACCCTCATTGTATTCAATTGGAAACCTTTTATAATGGACTTTCCAGTGCCGCTAAAATTATTCCTGACGTAACGGCCGGTGGTGCTTTCACAGCTAAAACCTATAACGAGGGATATGACATCTTGGAACGAATTTCTAATAATAATACTGAATGGTTTAACCCTCGTGTTGTTGTTTCTGAGAATCTGCCTCGGGCATTCATGAACTTGACGCCATTTCTTCCTTAAATGCACAAATTGTAGCTTTAACTAATTTGGTTAAAAACAATTTAAACTTAAATGGGGAAAAGAATCAAGTTTAATCCATAATGTCCAATTCATCCATGACTGAATCTTGTGTTTTCTACGGTGAAAATCATTCTTATGAGTTTTGCCCCGGAAACCCCGTTTCGGTGAATTATGTTGGGAGCCATGCTAGAAATAGCCCTTTTTCTCTCACATACAATCCAAATTGGAGAAATCACCCGAATTTCTCATGGGCTTGAAATCCTGGACTTCAACCCCCCGGGGCAACCTAAGTCCAAAATCAACCTCCAAATCCCCCGGGTTTCCATCAAGGTGGTCATCATATTCAAGGTGGTAATTACATGTACCAAAGTAGGCAATCCTCACAATCACATGCACCTAGGCAACAAAATGCATCAGAGAGTAATGGTTCACTTGAATCTTTACTTAAAGGTTTTATAAACCAAACCAATGCCACTTTGAGAAATTTGGAGACCCAACTTGGCCAATTTGCCGCTGATCTCAAGAATAGACCTCAAGGAACCTTGCCTAGTGACACAGAAACATCTAAGGAACATGTCAAGGTCGTGACTTTAAGAAATGATGAGAACTTGAGAGAATCTAGTAACGCAAAGGAAACATCTAATGAACTGATTTGTCAAGAAAATATTCCACATTCTTTTGACACATCGAAATTTCCAGTTTTGTTTCCTCCAGCTGAAGTCACACAGAATCCAGTTCTCGTCCAAAAAACAGCAGCTCTGTCCAGTTCCAGCACCAACCAGTCTCCAGCTGACACTGCCCATAGTAGGCAGAAAGTGCCCACTCCCCAACAGAAAAAGACCGGTCCAACAGATATAGATCTGAGAGATTTACCTTTTCCAGGTAAGATGAAAGCCAAAAATGCGGATGTACAGTTTAAGAAGTTCTTGGACATCTTTAAGAAACTCCACATTAACATACCTTTGGTAGAGGCTCTTGAGCAAATGCCTAGCTATGTTAAATTTTTGAAAGACATCCTTAGTAAAAAGAGAAGTCTAAGTGAATTTGAGACCGTGTATTTGACAAAGAAATATAGTGTTCTTCTTACTTGCAAAATTCCCCCCCCCCCCAAATTAAAAGACATGGGGAGTTTCACCATCCCATGTTCAATTGGAGGGAAGGAAGTAGGTCATGCTCTGTGTGACCTTGGAGCAAGTATAAATCTCATGCCTTTGTCCATCTTTAATAAATTGGGAATAAGGGAAATCCGACCAACCACCGTAATCTTACAACTAGCGGATAGGTCTTTGGCGTATCCAAAAGGAAAAATTGAAGACATTTTGGTTAAAGTGGATAAATTCATATTTTTAGCCAACTTGTTAGTGTTAGATTATGAAGCTGATAGGAATGTTCCGATCATCTTAGGAAGACCCTTTCTTGCCACGGGTAGAACATTGATTGACGTGCAAAAAGGAGAGTTAACAATGAGAGTGAATGACCAATATGTGACTTTCAATGTGTTTAAATCTCTTAAGTTCAATGGGGAAATTGAGGAATGTTCGTCTATCTACTCAGTAGGTGAAGATTTAGATCTAAGTTTGATAGACTGTGTCCGCAGTGGAGACACTGTGGGTATAGCAGAACACATTTGTGAAGAAGACTTACTTGAGGATATAGCTGCCTTTAAACAGTTAGATTTTAAAGATAGACCAACCCAAACCCCATCCATTGTAGAAGCACCCAACTTAGAGTTAAAACCACTTTTTTCACATCTTAAGTATCCATATCTTATGAAAGGAGAAAAATTGCCTGTAATTATTTCTTCCAACTTAAGTGGTGAACAAGAAGAAAGGTTGATAGATTTGTTGAAAGACCACAAGAAAACCTTTGGTTGGACCATAGCCGATATTGGGGAATAAGTTCGTCTCTTTGCCAACATAAGATAATTTTGGAAGAAAATAGTGTTGGAAAGGTGCAACCTCAAAGAAGACTAAATCCCATGATGAAAGAAGTCGTTAAAAAGGAAATTTTGAAGTGGTTTGACGCTGGTATCATATACCCCATTTCTAGTAGTGGTTGGGTAAGTCCGGTACAATGTGTGCCAAAGAAAGGTGGTACCACGATAATTACCAATGACAAAAACGAACTTATCCCAACTAGGACCGTCACCGGGTGAAGAATTTGTATGGACTATAGACAATTGAACTTAGCTACTAAGAAAGATCATTTTCCTTTGCCTTTGATAGATCAAATGCTAGATAGATTGGCCGGAAAAGAATTTTATTGCTTTTTCGATGGATACCCGGGATACAATCAAATTCACATTGTACCCGAAGATCAAGAGAAAACTAGTTTCACTTGCCCCTTCGGAACTTTTGCTTTATGACGTATGCCATTTGGTTTTGTGTAACTGACAGGGCTGAGATCGTTCGTGTTCTCCTAGTGGGCAGAATATCCCCACAGTGGCGGTGCAAGAGCACGCCGACACTATGATCGCTTTGCAAGTAATAAAGTGGTACAAAGTACCGAGATCGTTCCCACAGAGAAGGTAGATATTTAGAGACTTTTCATGAACTTCTTGCACAAGTTTCGAGATGTAAAATAAAGTTGGATTTTTGTTTATAATAAGACTGAAATAGGACCGACTAGCTAATTAACGAAATAAACTTCTAATATTAAATGATGGGCATGGGTGCAAGTATTGGTTAAGATAAAATTAACAATAAAATGGTTAGACTTTTACGAGTTGTTTATAAAAGCTCCAATCTCTCGAAATTGAACTTTTATAACCGGGCCTCATAAAATTCCATAAGGKTTTTACRWTTACYACTTCGAAACTTGCCGATCTAGCTAAAAAGTAAAAGGAATGCGATTCTTACCCAAATCTCTTTGTGATAAAAATACCTATTGCTTAACCCCTAGCTAGATGCATGCAAAATTCGCGTCTCCACGTAATTATTCAAAGACCCTCTCGAGTTCATTGTGCATCACTTAAGCCGTACTTTGGATCCGCCCATCTCTAGGTCTAAGATCTAATATTAACACTTCAAAGTGATCAGCTTATCCGCATTTTAAGCACCGTCTTAAGTGACAAAGTTACGAAGTGATAAAAGATAAAAACACCCAAATATTATATAAACATCCTAAGTTAAACTCACACCCACACCCATACAAGTAATTTAGCTAGACATAATAAAAGTAATTAAAGGCATAAAATAATGCTGAAATATAAATTGCATTAATGTAAAACTAAATTACAAGTACAAGGAAGTAAAATACTAGAAATTAAAGACATAAATTAAAGACATAATTTAAAGACATTAATTAAAGACATTAATTAAAAAGAATAATAATAAAAAGAAAGAAAAGAAAGAGAGAAGAGAGACACACTAGAGAATATTGTGTCTTGGATGGTGTTGGGCACACCTCAAAATGGCTCCCCCAAGCCTCTTTATATAGGGGAGAGAAAGGGAGGATAGTACATCCAATCATTACCTTACGGGTAATTAGTACAAGTCTAAGAAAATACAAAAGAAAATAAAATAGAAGAAGGAAGACAGCTCATATACAGCTGTAGAAAATATATGGAGGAATCTTCAAGCTGCACATTTCTCAAGAAGCTGCAACAAGGCTGGTAGACTTCCCACAGTGGGCAGTGTTGTCAGAAAAATACAGGTTTTTGGATAATACCTCTTCCTTTGTGTTTCATCATCTTTTTAAAACTTTTTGGAGTAAAAGGATAAAAACAAGAAAATTGAGTATTTAATAATAGCAAAAAGGGAGGAAATAAATAGGAAATAACTCTTAAAAATAAGAGTTATAAGTAACGCGCCAGACACTTTCCAACGTTGCATGATATCAATTTTTTCATATATGATTGAAGATACCATGGAAGTTTTTATGGATGATTTTTCGGTTATTGGCACTAATTTTGAAATTTGTTTTGAAAACTTAAATAAAAGTTTGGAAATATGTGAGACTCATGACTTGATCTTAAATTGGGAAAAATGCCAATTTATGGTACAAGAGGGAATCGTTTTGGGTCACGTTTTTTCTAAAAAAGGTTTGGAAATTGACAAAGCGAAAATTGAGGTGATAATGCAATTGTCCAAACCAACATCGGTCAAAGGCATTCATAGTTTTTTGGAACATGCGGGTTTTAACCGACGGTTTATTAAGGATTTTTCTAATAATTACGAAACCCTTATGTAACTTGTTGCATGTCGACCAAACTTTTGAGTTCCCCTCCGAATGTAAAAAGGCTTTTGAAACAAACAAAACTGCTCTTGTCTCTGTACCCATTATCATTACCCCAAATTGGGCCCTACCTTTTGAGGTAGTGTGTGACGCAAGTGATTGGGCCGTGAGTGCCGTTTTGGGACAAAGGCAAAACAAGATTTTTCAGCCCATTTACTATGCAAGTAAGACTCTTATCGAAGCTCGGTTGAATTATACCACAACGGAAAAAGAATTACTTACGGTAGTATTTGTCTTTGGTCATTTTCGATCCTACTTGATTGGTACTAAAGTCACTGTTCATACAGATCATTCTACGATCAAGTATCTCTCTAATAAAGTCGATGCTAAACCATGGCTTATTATATGGATTCTTCTCTTACAAGAATTTGATCTAGAGATTGTTGATCGCAAAAAGTAGCCGATCACCTTTCAAGAATTGAAGGGAAGGTATCAAGTGGGGGAAGTCATGAGATTAAGGAAGTTTTCCTGGATGAATATGTTTTGTCCATACAACACAGTTTTCAAAACAACATCCTTGGTATGCAGATATTGCGAACTATCTCGCATGTGGCCTTAAACCATATAATTTTCAGGGAAATAGATTTAAAAAATTTCTTCATGATTGCAAGCATTATTTGTGGGACGATCCATTCCTTTATAAAATGGGAGCGGACCAAATTTTGAGAAAATGTGTCTCGGATGACAAAATCCAAGCTTTTTTAAAAAAGTGTCATGCACCGCCATACGGTGGCCACTTTGGTGGACAACGTACGACCGCTAAAATTTTACAAAGTGGATTTTTTTGGCCCACCATGTTCAAAGATGCTTTCGAATTTGTGAAGAGTTGTGACTAATGCCAACGCATGGGAAATGTTTCCCAAAGAAATGAGATGCCCTTAAACAACATTCTAGAAGTTGAACTTTTCGATGTTTGGGGTATTGATTTCATGGGACCATTTCCCGTGTCTTTTAATAATCAATACATCTTGGTTGCGGTTGATTATGTCTCCAAATAGATAGAGGCTAAGGCTTGCCCAAGAAATGATGCCAAAACGGTAGTAGAATTTTTGCATAAAACATTTTTGTTCGTTTTGGAACTCCCTGAGCCTTGATAAGCGATGAAGGGACTCATTTCATAAACAAAATTCTAAGTGCCGCTCTTGATAAATACAACATCCAACATAGAGTTGCCACAACTTACCAATCCACAAACTAATGGTCTTGTCGAACTTTCCAATCACGATATTAAAAATATTTTAGAGAAAGTTGTCAAGCCAAACCGTAAGGATTGGTCGCTCAAATTGGATGATGCATTATGGTCTTGCCGTAGCGCCTTCAAGACTCTTTTGGGCATGTCTCCGTATCAACTTGTTTTTGGAAAAGCCTGTCACCTCCCGTTGGAATTGGAATATAAGGCATTTTGGGTTATTAAAGAACACAATTTAAATGCAAATTCTGTAGGAGAAAAAAGAAAGTTCCAACTCAATGAGTTGGAAGAATGAAGGTATCAAGCCTACAAGAATGCCAAGTTATATAAAGAAAAGACATAAATGTGGCATGACCGTAAGATCAATCAGCGAGTTTTTGAAAAAGGTCAAAAAGTTCTTCTCTTTAATTCTAGATTAAAGCTTTTTTCCGGAAAGCTTAAATCTAGATGGTCAGGACCTTTCACTATTGTTGAAGTGGGAAAATTTGGAACAATAGATCTTTTAAACCCACAAGATAATATTGTTTTTAAAGTGAATGGGCATCGAATCAAACATTTCTTCCCGGAAGGAATGCAAAATCCAAGCCAAAAATCTCCCTGATTTTTATCAAATCATCTGTTGTGTATATTGTATATATTTCTGATATTTTTACTCCGTGTTTGTATTTTGCAGGTATGCTCTCTGGCATTTCATACCCACAGTCAAGAATTATTTTGAAAAAAACAATTTTGGTAGGTTTTTGTGTTATTTTCTTGAAACAAAGAAAAGACAAAAAAAGGGGGTTAAGAAAAGAAAATAGGTTTTAATTATTTTATTCAAAAATCCTTATGACTTTTGGATTTTGCATGTTGAGTAGTTTTCAAGAGAGGTAACCATCGGGTTTTGAGAAAAGGGGGGGGGGGAATTGTTTTTTACACTTCATATTTGCATTCTTCATCTTCTTTCTCTCATGGCTAGGTCTCGAAAACCCACCGCCGGCCGAGTTCCAACTTGCCGGTCTTTGCGCCGTTCGACCACCGGCGAGTCTTCCACCGCTACTCTCATCGCGCTACCTAATGTCGAGTTAGAGCCGCTGTCTCCCAACCCCATCGCCTTTGCACCGCCGGCCATGGAACCTGTCTTGGCGAAAGTCAGTTAAGCCATGACCGTTCGAGTGGAATACGATGAATCCCACGCCGTTGTCACTTCGGTAAGCATTCCTCTTTCCCTACCCCTAGTCACTAAAACCCTAACCACCACCACCACTACCACCGTCCCCTTTGTTTCACTACAATCGGTCGTGCCTTTCCCTCCTTCCACCGCTAAACCACTTTTCCTTTCCCTATCCTTACCAACACCAACCATTTCTACACACTCACCCATTATCTCGCCTATTCGCAACCAACCATCGCAACAGCCCCCCATACCCCTTGCCTCTACACCACCAGGCACTACCACCATCCACGACTTTGACCTAAACCTTAGTGACACTTTGGGGGAAGATTTCCATTTTGATTTTGAAGAAAACAACCCACCTAGTAATGAGGAGTTATTTCCCCTTTCTGCACCCCAACCAACTTTGGACCCCAGAAGAACCCCTAAGAGGTTGATGTTCCGGTTGAGGCTACATCCGCTACTGCCCCCAGTGAGCAAACAGTGGCCTCTGCCTCCACTTCGGGGAGTGACGATAGTTCTAGTTTAGAATCTGAAGTACCACCACCAGTGTCAAACAAGAAACCAATTGAAGAAGACAGTGACTTTGAGGATGAAATGGAGGAGGAAATGAAGGTTTTGGAGGTTGAAGTGCCTAAACCTACTAAAAAGTGAAAAGTCACGGCAAAGCCAAAGAAAGCAGCCCCGACACGAAAGAAATCCAGAACAGTACCTTTTCAAGAGAGGTATGATCGCATTAAAAATAATAAGATACTTTTAGAACGCGCATTTGACCCCAAGTTGGTTAATGCACTTGTGGCAATCAAGCATCATTTGGTTTCTTTACAATGGGAAAATATGGTGGTTGCCCCAACAACAGCCAATGTCTCATGGGTTACTAAATTTTACGCAGCTGTGGGAACCACTAAAAGTGTTTCGGTTATCAATCGGGAGAAGAGAGTGGATTGGTCCGGGCCCAAGCTTAATTCGGCCCTTGGACTTTCACACCCACCGGTTTGTTCTTTTTTCCAAATCATGAAAGGAACTTTCCAGGTACCCGATTCTTATATTTCATCTGCCCAAACCCTTATTGATCATGGGTGGTCTCGGGACAACAAACACCAAATCATTTTGGTTGCACATTTGAACAAAGAGGCCGGATTATGGTTCCAATTTATGCGCCATAATTTGATTCCCATGGTGCATGATAGCACCATATTTTTTGGAATGATGTGTCCTTCTCTATTGTATTATGAGGGAATTACCGGTCGATCTGGGAACCATCATGAATGCATCTATTCGGGTAGCCTCTCAAAGGACACATTCACAATTGGTTTTTCCGGCCCTAATCACTAAGCTCATGGTCGGTGCTCATGTCCCTACGTATGATTCGGATACTGTAATTGTTGGCTCCCCTTTTCTGGGCCAAAACACTGTGGATCCCCGAGAGCGGGCTTCTCAGCCCCTTTTAAATTTACAGGATCCGGTACCCATGGATAATGTTCAGGAAGATTCGGTGGCTCCTATTCTGAATCCTCAATCAACTCAGCCGCCTGCTGACTCGACATCTGAGCCACCGAAGCAAGTTCCCCAAGATCCTACCAGTATGGTTGGGCCTTCCGAGCAGCCACCCAAAGACCCCGTGGCCTTGGGTTATGGGTCACCTACATGGCTATCCGTTTTAGCCTTGCAATGGGAGGAGACAAATCAAAAGTTGGATGCTATTTTGAAGAAGGTTGAGAGTGTGAAAGATCGAGTCACCAGCTTAGAAAAAAAACAGCCCGTTATTAGGCCTATTCTCGTGATTGGAGCCGAGTTGCACGACAAATAGCCCAATTCCCATGGTTCCCAAGCGATCTTTTCCCCCCACAAGTGCGATGCATCCCACCTCTTCACACCACCATGCTGGCCACTATTTCTGATGTTGCTGCGACGTCTGTTGTTGTGGTTCCTCCTGTCACCACTGTTACTGCACCTTCTGTTGATATTTGTTAAACCCCACAATTCATAATGTAAAAAGTAATGAAAAACAATAAGTGATGAAGAACCAGAAGACCAATGAAGACATCAAGGCAGAAACGACTAAGTCTGGAATTCAACCAGAGGACCGATGGACAGTCCAATGATGCGATGGAAAGAGCATTCTCATCGATCCTCCGGTCATCAACACTTAGAAGATTTTCCAGCACTTCATCCAAGCATGCAATGAAGATTTGAAGATAAGGATGAAATCATCACATCATGAATGACAGCTGGAGATGACAAGTCAACAGCTGGAATTCGAGTTTATCTCAATATTAACGCTTATCCATATAAAAGATAAACCTTATCTGTTAATAGAAGATTTGCTAGAAAGTAGCATTATATAGTTATCTTCTTATTAGCTGATTAGTATAAATAGGTGATTAGACCTATTGTAAAAAGAGAAGCTTTACGAATCGCTCTTACGTTTCTCAGTTTATAAAGTTAAACTTTTGAAGCTCAAGACTGTTCATAATTATTCTTATTTTTCTTCTCAAGTCTTCATAACTTCCTTCATAAAATCACTATAATTTGGTTATTCATAACTAGATTATTAGTGTTATTGAGAGATCTGGGATCAACAATTGGTATCAGAGCCTATTGATTGATTTCTCAATCAAAACGATCATTCAAAAATCTCTCAATTTTTAATCCTCTTTCTCGTCATAAATTTACATTTTTTTCTTCAACATTCTCAATGGCCAACTGGAATTCTGCTTATAATGTTGGCTCTCTCACAAAGCCTCCAACTATTCAACGAGAGGAATATCCACAATGGAATATCAGAATGGTAAATTTTCTGTAAGGATTGGACAAGAATCTCCTGCGATCTATAGAGGAGGGTCCCTACATTCCACAAACTCTAGTCCCAAGAGTTTCAGGAACAAACACTACAGCTGAAATTCCGGCCTACTACATGCCCAAAAATGAAAGGAATTGGGACGAAGATGACAAGGAAAGAGTTAAAATTGACAAAAAGGCCAAAAGGTTGATAATCATGGCCCTACCCAACGAAATCTTCCAGTCCCTTGATACATGTTCCACAGCCAAGGAACTATGGGATGAACTAGCAAGCCAACTGGAAGGAGGAGGAAAAACAAAAAAAAAATCGTAGAGCACAATGTCTCAACGAATACACTAATTTCAAAGCCCTCCCCGATGAACCCATACAAAAGACTTATGATCGCTTCAACACATTGATAAATCAATGTCGAAGAAACGATATCATCAGAACTAAGGAAGAAAACAACATTTTATTCCTACAAGCAAACCAGGACCTAGATGGCTGGTCTCTTCATGACCTGTATGGAACACTTGCAGCACAAGAGAGCGACATTATGAAGAAAAAGGTATCCATCGGTGG
>NW_020204665.1:0-3172 GCF_001531365.2 Cynara cardunculus var. scolymus
TTCAATTCTTAAGAATCATCCTATCTTTTATGCCTTAACTGCCACTCGCCCAACTCCAAAAACCTATATTACTCAATTTTTGTTGAGTGCATATACAACTACCCTTGATAACACTGGGCTAACCATTGTTGGTTACGCCTCACACCCTGTGAACAAATCTCTTGTCCCATTGGAATTAAATGTAGATACTCTTCGAACCACCCTTCGTTTGCCTTCTCTTCAAACCCTTAACCTAAATGTTTTTGCCCCTACACCCACTGACAATGAATTACTCCAATTTTTGGACTTTCTTTCCTATGCAACCCCCATTTCTAAACGGACTTAGTTTAGCCGCAAATGCCTACCTCCTGTGTGGAACACCCTCTTCTCCATTCTAAATTGCTGCCTCACAGGAAAGGTAGGTAACCATGATCAAGCTTCACACGCCATACTGTCAATCTTATATGGTGTTTATTTTAATCTTCCTTTGGACTATGCTCAACTCATTTTTGAGGATATGATTGGGCTCGTAAAGAAGAAATGTGCCACTCAAAAGGGAGAAAAATCGAAGGTACAGGCCCAGAAGAAGGCCAAAGAAGATATTAACAAACCAAACCTGATATTCCAACGTTTTCTTGGTCTTCCTTTTGGAGACCTTCTTGCACAAAGATTGCCCTCTGCAGCGCCTAAAGCCAAATTATACCCATTGAAGGACTTCAAGCCTACGGAACACGAGAATGGCTACAAAAGCCCTCGTCCTATCTCAAAAGCAATGCTCCGTTATCTCTCTCATGAAGAAAGGAAAGCTTACAGACATGGTAACAGGCCACCAGAACCGGTCCCTGCAACCCCACCATGCATAGGTGTACCCTAAGTGAGCGTATTGAAAAAATGAGAGTCGAGGAAAGGTTGGAGGAGCCAGTAGTGGTTGGTGAGATGAGTGAGCATCGACCTAGCGTCCCATCACCTCCACGTCATAAGAAGAAGAAGTCTCAGAAGGCTGATGATACTTCTGAGAAGAAAATGGCGAAAAAGAGGCCTGCAGAATGAGAGGGCCCAACTGTGCCTCTGCCTAAACACAAGAAAAGAAAACACAAGAAGGCCGAAATAACAGAGCCTACAGAGCCCTTGATCGAAGAAAAACAAGTGGCAGAGGATACARCTCCTGTTAAGCGCAGAAGGTTGCGCATGGTGATCGTCGAAGACTCCCCAACAGAACAGATTGAGGATGTTCTCAAGAATATTCACAAGGACTTCACAACGACCATTGATGTATCAACTATGGGCACAGAAGTCGTTCTAGACGACGAAGATGAAGAAGAAGACTTAGGCGAGGGCAAAAAAGATGCCCTTGGCATACAACCAAGCCAAACTCCCAGTGCATTCCACGATTCTAGAGGCCTTGTTCTAGAGGGACCTTCTATTGAAACAGGCTCACACAAGTCGATCCCAACCTATCCAACCGCCGCAGAGGATACTCTTTCATCCTCTGTGGAACGCACTCCCGGGCACCCACACATAACTCCTCCATCCTCTCAAAAGGATGAAGGTTTTAATATAAGAGTTCATTCGCCCAAGGACTCGCCACAACCTACAGAGGCATGTGTTGCCTCTTCACATGAGTGTGAACATCAAGAACGTGCTTCAGAGGCACAAGTGAGAATCACTATGACAGAAGGTCTAGAACACCCAATGTCTACACAAGATCCCTCTGCCATGATAGGCTCTGAACCTACAGGGCACGATATCTTCAGAATTCCATTAGGCTCTCCTCAAGGAGATGTTCGAGGATATGGTGGAAGTCCCCGAGCAGGCCACGCTATGCCAGCCGCTGAGGGCGCCTCACGCTCCGAGGTAGAAGGGTCACCATGTGTTGGTGGTATGAGTTCCCAAGGCGACTTTGTGACAAAGGGGGAGCTAAACGCCTTAGCCACAGAGTTGTTCAAAAAGATGGACAAGTTGAAAAGCTTGTTCATCTCCCAGCAACAGCCTCAAGATCTTTCTCCTCTTACAGAGGCTCTGAAAGAGTTGTCCTCCACAASAACAGATTTGAAGTCAACAATCACAACTCTTCAGAGCTCTGTTCTTCGCAAAGACGATCTCACAGAAGCCTTCCAGGCTATGACTCTCAACCCTTCCTCCATTCAATCCTTGAAGACCGAGCTGACAAAACTTGCTGCATAATTTGCCGTTGATCTCATCTCTTCGGGTTACACCGACTATTCCAACTTCAAAAATGAGATCAAGCAAATGTTTGCCTCTGCGGTCACATATGGCGTCGACTCCAGCTCCTCAAGGGCCAATATCAACCATTTAACAACGCACAGAGAACTGGATGCGATGATGGAAATCTTGGGAGGTATTGTATCGAAGTATACAGATCAATTAGTCAAAGAAGCACGGGCTACAAATGTCTCTATCCAAGATTGCACTAAGAAGCTTCTCTCAGAGGGTGAGTCTCTGCGTGACAACCTCTATCTCTGTGTGCATAAAATGAGGTGGGCTACAGGAATCGATATTGGCAATGCTACTTCCAATGCTGAACATGCCATAGAATTGATGGAGAAGGCTGCACTAAGGATTCTGCGAAGGTTGAAGAAGACTCCCCAGGTTACATGTAAGGCAGAAGCCACAAAAGACCATGATGATCATGAAGGTGATGACCATGATCATCATGAGGGGGAGAAGAAGACTCCAGAGCCAAAGAAGCCTGCTCCTACCAAAGGTATCATAATAGTGGAATCTACAACAGCTAGAAAGGATAAAGTGCCAGAGCCTCAAGGCAAAGGGAAAGGAAAAGTTGTAGAGCAACCACAGAAGGGGTCATCTACAAGCTCAGAGGCTGAAATCAATGAAGAATTATATAAAGATGACCCAAAAATGCTACGTGTTTTGAAGATGTCTAAGGCAGAGGATCAAACGAGAAAAGGCAGAGCTCCAATATTCATGCCCCCCAGAGTAGGGGAGGGCACGTCATCAAAGTTCCCATCAGTCCAAGAAACATCWACGGGTACGTTCGACACTCTGCAGGGATCTGTCAAACCTATTCTTGTAGAGGGGTCAACCCAAAGGCCCATACTAGAAGAGGATGAACCCAAGATGGCAGAGCACCCCACAGTAGGAAGGGTGGATGAAATCTTTGAATCGATGAGCAAGATTCCATTCCCTAAACCCCCTACAGAGCCTCTTTCTA
>NW_020204665.1:3947-10178 GCF_001531365.2 Cynara cardunculus var. scolymus
GATTTGACCTATCCAGTTGATGACTTCCCAGAATCTGAAGTTGGTTAAACCTCTGTAAAAGTATATGGCCTGTATCGAACTCTATCTTTTACGTTTTGTAATTTCTTTTCAGTCAATTCATTTCAAGGATGATGTTTAATCTCCTCTTGTAATGCCTTTCAATCAAGTMATGTTCTTGCACTTAATAGCTTAATTTACTTTTTCATATTTAGGGGGAGATTGTTAGCTCTCATTCATTTAATGTAAAAGTGTAGAAAAAGTAAAACAGCAAGTATTGACAAAAGCTGATCTGTTACGGAAGACCTCAGAGGACAATCATCAGAATAAGCTCTTTTGTACAAGGTTAAAGTGACAGAACCTCTGTCTTCATCCACAGAGGTTCTGGAAACTTGTCCTCTGCTAAGACAATATTACAAGACAAAGACGACAGAACCTCTGTCGTGTCTCACAGAGGTTCTGGAAGATGTTCCTCTGCTRCATACGCTTCAAGTCATATCCACCAGAGCCTCTGTGATGTTTCACAGAGGGTCTGCAGCTAGTCTTCTGTGTAGATTATCTTTAGCTAGTTTTACTTAGGTCTTTTAGCTGCTCGTGTCTTCCACGTGATTTTGTCTGTAATCTGTTTCAGATGAACGGCTTAGATTTAATTGCTTTAGGTCGTGTCAGGAAACAGTTATTTGCTTGTATAAATTGCAGTGTAGGCCTTTGTATATTGTGAGCTTCTAGATTTGTAATCGTCGACATTTTCAATCAATTGAAAATCATTTGAAGCAATTCTCTTTGTGTTCTTTATTTGTTCTTCATTGTGTTCTTACTGTTTCTACCTGTTTGATTAATATTGTTTCCGCTGCTCTACTACTGTCAAACCGATCATTCAAGTAAGTTTTAGTACCAAGAATTGAGTTATTCTATCCAACAGTTAGTAACAACAGGTGTATAAGATGAAACATAATCAACTTTATTAATCCATACTTGTTTAGCTTTTGAAAAATTATTGGGTGATCCAATGACATACCTTGATAAAAATGATTTGAGGACTGAGACTTGTTCTTAAAAACAGTTGGTTTATGACTACTTGAATAACTATCGGATTTAACACTGGAACAGTTATGAAAGCAAGTTTTACACTGAGATTGAGAACCAGTTGAGTTTTCAGCTCTTGAAAAGTGTGAAACTTTCTTAAGTAACTAATCTTTCTCATCAGCAACTAAATCATAATTCTTCTTAAGTTCAGTTCTCATGTTCAATTAGACACAAGTTTTGTCTCTAGATCAGACAACTTCTTTGAAGTATCCAAAAATTTACCTTCTAATTCTTTCTTCATCTTTTCAAACACTTTTCATTCTTTATCAAACTTATTTCTTTCTTCATTTGAACTTCCCTTATCATTCTCCAATGCAATGTCAAGTGTGACATTCTGTCATTTCGGAGTCTCAGGTTAACATTTTATTATAGATCATATGTTTAGAAATAATATTTCTCTAGGACCTAGTTTTAGTGATTAAAATTCATCTAGCTTAGCTCCCAAGTTTTGTTTGGAAGATCACACCTCGGTGGGAGATCAGATAAAACTTGTGTAATGCCAAATATTTTTGAAATGTTCTAAATAAAACAAAGTTGATTTTATAAACTTTTAAATTAAAATGCAAAAGCCCCATTTGAATGTCCACTTGATTTATCAAAAGATGGAGTTTTGGGTTTAATAATGTCATTCTATTTATGTTGGGTAAATATTTTAGTGGGCTTATTCTTATTGAGAAAAATAGAAGTTTTATTTGGTTTGGGCCTTTAGAGGCCAGCCCATTTATTTCATTAAAATCTTTGTATAAATACCCCTCATCCTTTGAAACTCTCATTTTCATTATCGCCAACTTGAACCTTTTCATCTCTCTAACTCTCTCTAAGATCAATCACTCTCCAGCGAATCCACCTTCAAGCAAGTCTTTAGAAATTCTCTCTCTCAATCTTGAAGATCCTTCAAGATTATAAGAAAGAGGTACGATACTAGTTATTTTATTTTTGTAAAATATCATGAGACTGTATCTTCTTTCTTCCACATCTCGGCCATGTAGTTGAATTTTTCTGGAGAACCAAAGAGGAGAGATTATTCATCGAAAACATGAAAATGTTTTCAAAGAGGATAATAATCTATGATCCATGTTCCTTGAACTCCAAAGTAGGAAGGGAAAACCCATTGCATGTGAAGTTAAATATTGCATGCATCTTTAATCTATCCTATCTTCTTCAAAAACTCAATGGAATCGAGAAAGATTCTTCCCTGGAGATTTATATTTATTTTGCTAGCTCGAAAATGATGAGTTCAGCTCCAAATAATTGTCGCTTGGTGAGTGTGCAATCTGTTTTGGGGGCTGTGTAATTCAGGGTTGTAGGGTAATGATTAGGAATTTAAAACTCACTCAAACTTCTTGATATTTGGAATAGTCGGTTGATGTCAATATTTTAAATGATGTGACAAGTTGGACATAAAATAACTTTTGGAAGGTTTCTACCTTTAGAGTCTTGTGAACCCCAATAATTCTTGGAACAGAATGTATAATCTGTCCAAAAATCAGCTTTTGAGTAAAAGATTTTGATTTCTTTTATTCTAGACTATTATTAGTTTATTAATAAAATACCAACTTTATTTCCTAAAATCTGATGGCATTACATAGGGTGCAACGTGACTCTATTTTTGTCTAGAGCTCATAGGAGATCTGAATGTGGGATGTTGGTCTATTTAGGAAGACAGGGCAGACGTTGAGAGCTTCAGACTTCATTTCCTCGGATATTCATCATCAAACCAGTGAGTTCTGACGGCCCCTCTTTTAATGCTTTGTTTATTGTTTTGGGGGAAAAGCATGAGATTAAACAAACTATGCATGTTACTTGTTTGAAACCATTGGACTAAGAAACTACTTAGTCAAGCTTTGTTTGAAACCATTGGACTAAGGAACTGCTTAGTCAAGCTTTATTTGAGACCATTCGACTAAGGAACTGCTTAGTCAAGTTTATGATGTCATGAAATATTGACTGTTACTGCACTTTGAAATAAATGCTAAATTGATGTGCTTGGGAGTATATTTTCCAAATAAAGTCCCCGTCCGTAAACGCTACTTGTTAACTCGGGTACATTCCCGGGCCGTGGTATTGTGGATAGCCGCTATTGTGTTGACAGTCCCACCCAGAAAGGGGTGCACATTACCTATGTTTTCTTGCCTAATAATGTGGAATTTGGACCATCGCTGAATTAGTACATCGACGAACTATGGGACCTAAGTAAGTGTACGGGCTACTTATGGTCGTTCATAAAATAATGGGGCAAGTTGGTCAGGTAAGGCTCAGTAGCGTCTTAAGTTTTTACATGGTGGAAGATTTACATTTATTAAGTGCAAAAGATTCGCATAAGTTTGCAAATATTTGGTTTATGCATTAAAATGTTTTATGCATGTGAGAGCCCATGAGCTCACCAACTCTTTGTAGTTGACTCCTTTTATGTTCCATGCTTTTCAGGTAACAAGTAAGAAATGAAGTATTTTGGAAGCATACTTGTGGAACACTGATTAAGTTCGCAATGGAAGCTTTTGTAAAAGATGTATTTGTCAAAAATTTAGTTACGATGTTAAACTCATTTTATTTTGAAAAATTGAAAAGTGTTGTTTAATAATTGTTGCTGTGACTCGCTTGCCTGTTACATCTCATGTTTCCTCTTTAGCGGGGTGTGATAGATTTGGTATCAGAGCTTCAGTTATAGAGAGCACTAGTTTTCGTTACAAACCATCGACTATAACCAAAATTCTTTTCAAAATGGTTTTCATGTAACTTAGAATCATATGATTTTAAAGCGGGTCACATTATTATATGTCGATTAAACAAAGCTTGATCACATGTGTTTAACTTACATATAATAAGAAGAACTTAATCGGTTTTACTAGAGATATGCTCCCGTAAAGAAATAGTTATGAAAAGCATGATTTTATGTGTTATACTCACTATGAATATCGATTGCCTTAGAAGGACCAGAGATGATGGGTAGAAAAACCCTTATTTTGTTAAGTGTCCATGTTGGACCAGAAGCTCTGGTTAGATGGACCAGAGACGAAGGGATAGGAATTCTATAAAATTTCTAAGTGTTTAAGTGGCATCAGAAGCTCTGGTTAGAAGGACCAGAGGCGATGGGATAAAATTCTATAAAATTTCTAAGTGTTTAAGTGGCATCAGAAGCTCTGGTTAGAAGGACCAGAGGCAATGGGATAGAAATCCCATAAAGCTATAAAGTGTGTATGTGGTACTAGAAGCTCTGGTTAGAAGGACCAGAGACAAAGGAATAGGAACTCCTTAAATTTGTTTGAGTTCATGGATGCACCAGAAGCAATGATGAGAAGGAAACCAAAGATCGATGGATAGGTTACTTAATGCTTTTCTAAGTATGAAAGAGGAACCGGCTCTGGTCTTGTAACCAGAAGCTCTAGTAAGTGCATTATGAGGAACCAGATGATCGATGGACGAGAAATCCATTATTATTCTAAGTGTGGATGTTGAACCAGCGGTTGATAGAATATAATTCCATTGGTTTGCAAGAGGACCGATGGATGAGAAATCCTTTCCTAAGGATTTTAGTTGAACCAGAAGCTCTGGTCATGAGACCAGAGGCTCTGGTCATGGAACCAGAGGCTCTGGTAGTACAATCAGAGACTTTATATTTGAGAGTCTAGTTTGATTTCCACTCTTAGCCTTGTTTAGAAGCTTTGGTTATATTTCTAAGTATTTATAAGATGGCGTATTTAGCAATTAAGGTTATTAATGTCGCAGATCACTATGGCATCATCCGATTCTAGTGAATACTCAATCGATGAATCTGGTTACGTGGTTGGCCACTCTAGAAGAAACTCAACCCATAATGAAGAGATAGACCCGTATGAGCAGGACACTGCGACCAGTGGAGCATCTGCTTCTCCACAAGCATCCTTCCTACCCCCATCGGAGCCAACACCCGATGTTCCACCATGAACCTATCATGGCTCAAGGATCAGAGTCACGCCAAGGAAGAGCATTCCACTGCCGTAATGTGTGGCATTTGAGGACTCTATTAGAGTCATAGGGGAGACATCCCGACCATAATTGGGGAGCAGGATAACACAAGTGGTGACCGGGGTACCTGCGTCCTGCACCCAGGGCATGAATCTAGCTGAAAGAGAATGGGTAAGGAGAATTGCATCTGATACACAAGTGCACCAGACACGGCTGGGATACCACCACCACATCCTGAACAACCTATCTGATGTGATGGAAGCACAACATCAACGCATGTTGAGAAACACGGACGCCATCGCTGCAGCAAGGCGGGAAATAAGGAGGTTGTACAAGTGGATGGTAGTTAGTGGAATGGTGATGCTAATTTTGGGAATAGTGATAGGATGTATGTTGTTCTAGAAGAAGGATTAGTGGTAGGATGCCTACTGTTTTGCGAAGAAACTCACTATCCTGTTTTGTGTGAATGTGAACATCATTGAATGCATAATGTCTTTTTGGGAAACTGTTAGCTCTCATTTCATT
Source organism: Cynara cardunculus var. scolymus (assembly GCF_001531365.2). Taxonomy (NCBI): domain Eukaryota; kingdom Viridiplantae; phylum Streptophyta; class Magnoliopsida; order Asterales; family Asteraceae; genus Cynara; species Cynara cardunculus. Next base: position 9,501 of record NW_020204665.1, read on the forward strand.
TAATGTAAAAGTATGGAAAAACTAAATACTGCAAGTGTTGACAGAAGAGGTTCCACCACAGAAGACCACAGAGGACCAACAACAGAAGATGTTCAATCGTACAAGTCTAGAGTGACAGAACCTCAGTTGTCTATCACAGAGGTTCTAGAAAACTGGTCCTCTGTAATCAAAGTGTACAAGTCAAAGATGACAGAACCTCTGTTGTTTATCATAGAGGTTCTGGAAGATGATCCTCTGGAATCAAGTGCTCTCAAGTCACATCCAGCAGAGCCTCTGGGATGGCTCACAGAGGGTCTGCAGTTTTATCTTCTGTGAAGAACTTCTTTACTGTTTTACTTAGGTTAATTAGCTGCTCGTGCTTATCACATGACTATGTTTGTAATCTGCTTTATTTGAATGACTTAGATGAATTTGTAAGTTTAGGTCATGTCAGAAAAGCCGTTAGGAACGAGTATAAATAGCAGCGTAAGCCTTTGTAATTCTGTGTGCTTCCATATTGTATTGTTAACATTTTCAATCAATTGAAAATCATTTGAAGTGTTAGCTCTCATTTCCTTAAATGTAAAAGTATAAAAAAAGTAAACTGCGAGTTTTGACAGAAGATGATCTGTCACAGAAGACCACAGAGGACCAACAGCAGAAGATGCTCAAGCGTTCAAGTCTCAAGTGACAAAACCT
>NW_020204666.1:0-2945 GCF_001531365.2 Cynara cardunculus var. scolymus
TTTTTAAGTAATAAAGTTGATTCTTATTTCGTGTGCTTGTTAAAACAGTCCAAATCTTCAACACTTGAAGAATACTTGAACAGAATATACATTTTGTTTCTAGAATTTTTAGTACTGTCAATTTCACTGTCAAAAGGGACTTTCCACAAATCATTTTATGTCCAAATTTTTATACCAAATAACTTATTGTTTTAGGTAACTGTGTTCCAGATTCCACGTCTTTTGAAACTGTTTGTCACTCAAATGTCCAGCTTATTTGGAGGTAACAGAGTATTCTGGACAGATTACATTCTGTCAAATTTTTGATCAATTGAAAGGTCTAAACTCAATATTTTTCAATGATTCCAATTGGTTCGAAAGATACAGTCGACCCAACAACTAACAGAATCTGTTAGTTTTCAAAATAACACTCTAAATGGTTAAATTCCACATGCATTGTGGTTTTATCTAAACTTCTTAGAGTTCTAAGTTTGTGGATCATAGATTTTCATCATTTTGAAGACATTTTCATGTCTTTGATGTATAATCTTCCCCTTGAATCTCCAGAAAGTTTTCAAGTCTTAAAAAGAGAGATAAAGTGTAGAAGATGAAGGTATTTGGTTGAGATTTCCTATTACCTTTTCTTGAATCTTCTTGAAGATTGAATGTTCCTCAAGAAGATGAATTTTTGAGTTTGTAGCTAGTAGAATCAGCTGATTTAGGAGTTCTTAGAGAGAGGTTAGGGAGAAATTTTAGAGAGAGAGGGAAAGAATTGGCTGAAAATGAAGAAGTATAAGGGAGTTTTCAAAATAAAACTAGTATTTATATGAGGGTTTAATAAAAATCAAATGAGCTGGACTTTTTTAAACCCAAATCCAATCTTTAATTAAAAATTTCAGCCCAAAGTATTTAATTTAAAATAAAAGCAATTTGTTAAATACTGATAATAATATCAGTATTAGGTCAAACTCAAACTTTCGTAAAATTATTTGGACATTCAAATAAAGCTTTTATAATTAAATTTGGACTTTTATAACATCAACTTTATTTTATTTGGRGGATTTTAATGAATTTGGCATTACATAATTTAACTTTATCTATTAGCCATCGTGATAGGATTTTCCGAACTATATCTTGGAAACTAAGTCAAATGAGTTCTAATCACTTGACTAGATCCTAATATAATTCTTAACTTAGAATTCCTACAAGGTACTAACCTGATATTCAAAAATGACAGATGTCACAGTGTCCCCATGCCAGAAAAATTTCGTCCTGAAATTTCATTCATCAATCCCTAACTTTGGATGCATTAGAGAACAAGTGGGGATACTTATTTTTCATAAAATCTTCTCTTTCCCACGTGTACTCCGGTCCATGCTTTGAACTCCAATGTACTTTTACAATTGGGATCTTGCTATGCCTCAACTGCTTAACTTCTCTATCCATGATTTCTATGGGTTTTCCAACGAAGTGCAGGTGATCGCTAATTTGCATGTCTTCCAATGGCATAACCATAGTTTCATTCGATAAGCACCTTTTAAGATTTGATACATGAAACGTATCATGAATGGCGCTTAACTCTGGTGGCAAATATAACTTGTATGCCACTGGCCCAATCCTTTCTGTTATTTCAAAGGGACCAATATATCGAGGACCCAATTTGCCTCTCTTTCCAAAACGCATTATTCCTTTCCATGGTGAGACTTTTAAGAATACCTTATCCCCTTTTTGGAACTCTAATGGTCTCCTTCGATTATCGGCATAACTTTTCTGACGATCCCTTGCAGCTTTGAGTGGATCCTTGATTATTATAATTTTATCAGTGGTTTCTTGAATAACGTCAGGTCTAGTTAATTACCTATCGCCAATTTCTGACCAACAAAGTGGGGATCTGCACTTGCGCCCATATAAAGCTTCATAGGACGCACACTGGATACTGGTATGATAACTGTTATTGTATGCAAATTCAACTAACGAAAGGTGCGTATCCCAGCTTCCACCAAAATCTATAATGCATGCATGCAACATGTCTTCCAGTGTTTGGATTGTTCTTTCAGTCTGCCCATCAGTTTGGGGGTGGTAAGATGTGTTTAGGTCTAGTCGTGTACCCAACCTTTGTTAGAGTGCTGTGACTGCCAAAATCTTGACGTAAATCGACTGTCTCTATCCGAGAGAATGGAAAGAGGTACTCCATGTCTAGTGATAATTTCATTATATAAATTTGAGCCAACTTTTCCATCTTATAATCTTCTCGGATTGGTAAGAAATGAGCAGATTTCGTCAATCGATCTACAATTACCCAAATGGCATCATGCCCTTTTCCAGTTCTGGGTAACTTAGTTATAAAGTCCATTTATATTTGTTCCCACTTCCATTGGGGAATCTCATGTTGTTGCAGCAGACTGGAAGGTTTTTGGTGTTCGGCCTTGACTATTGGACAAGTTAAGCACTTATTTATATACAATGCAATGTCTTTCTTCATTCCAGGCCACCAATAATGTTCCCTCAAATCCCTATACATGTTATCTGCTCCCGGGTGAATTGAATTCTTTGATCGATGAGCTTCGTTCAAAATTGTTGATCTAAGATTACCAATCTTAGGTATCCAAACCCTATTTCCTAAATAATTCACTCCGTCAGACTTCATTTGACATTTGGACTCTTAGTGGTGAAGAGTCTCGTTCTTCAAATTCTCTTTCTTTAAAGCTTCTTTTTGATCCTCTAGGATTTGTGCTTTCAAAATTGTATTCACTAATGCACCCAAAGCTCGCACCCTTGTTGGTTTCACTCTTTTGTTTCTGCTCAAAGCATCAGCTACAACATTAGCTTTGCCTGGATGATATTTAATCTCACAATCGTAATCACTAAGCAGTTCAACCCATCTTCTTTGTCTCATATTCAGCATTTTCTGATTGAGGATGTGTTGAAGGCTTTTGTGATCAGTGAATATAGTGCACTTGGTACCA
>NW_020204666.1:3115-5456 GCF_001531365.2 Cynara cardunculus var. scolymus
TCACAATAGACCACAAAGTTTTCTGAACCCTCTGGTAAAGATAGAATGGGTGCATTACATAGTTTTTTCTTAAGGGTCTCGAATGCTTCTTCCTATTTCTCTCCCCGAACAAACTTTTTGTCTTTCTGAGTTAATGCTGTGAGTGGTTGCGCAATTTTTGAAAAATTCGCAATGAATCGCCGATAGTAGCCTGCTAAACCAAGAAACTATCGAATTTCTGTTGGGTTCTCGGGGTCTCCCATTTCTTAATGGCCTCAATTTTAGCAGGGTCTACATGGATTCCTTTTTCATTAACCATATGACCAAGAAATTATACTTCACGAATCCAGAATTTGCATTTGGAAAATTGTGCATACAATTTATGGTCCCTAAGTAGCTCCAATATCAATCTTAGGTGTTGCTCGTGCTCCTTTTTGCTTCGAGAATAAATTAGTATGTCATCTATGAAGACGATTACGAATTTATCCAGGTAGGGTCTACAAACCCTATTCATTAGGTCCATAAAGACAGCCAGTGCATTGGTTAACTCGAATGGCATAACCAAAATCTCATAATGACCGTACCGGGTCCTAAATGCCGTCTTGGGAACATCTTCCTCACGGACTCTCATTTGATGATATCCTGAACGAAGATCAATCTTTGAGAAGTATATGGCGCCTTGAAGTTGATCGAATAAATCAGCAATTCGAGGGAGAGGGTATCTATTCTTGATAGTCAACTTGTTAAATTCCCTATAATCAATGCACATTCTCATTGACCCATCTTTCTTCTTGACGAATAGAACTGGTGTACCCCATGGTGAGAAACTTGGTCTTATAAATCCTTTATCCAATAACTCTTGGAGTTGGCTTGACATTTCTTGCATTTCTGATGGGGCTAATCTGTATGGTGCTTTTGCCACTAGGGCAGCCCCAAGGATTAAATCAATACCGAATTCGACTTGTCTTAGCGGGGGTAGTCCTGGTAAATCCTCGGGAAATACATCAAGAAATTCTCGAACTACAAGAAAATCATCAATGCTCCTCTCTTTGACCTTTTTATCAATAACGTGCGCCAAAAATGCAATGCAATTCTTCTTTAGGTACTTTCTCATCTTCATACATGATACTATCTTAATTTTTCTATCTGACTCAAATCCTTGGATTACAATTGAGTCGCCTCCTTCTTGAGGAATTCGGATAACCTTTTCTGAACAAACTATTTCAGCTCTATTCTTAGCTAGCCAATCCATGCCTATAACTATATCAAAACTCCCTAACTCAATTGGAATAAGATCTATACTAAAATTCTTTTTTACTAAACTTAGAGTGCAGTCCATGATTATGTCCCTAGCTCTAATTTCTTGACCATTGGCGAGTTCTATCACATAAACTTCTTCCAACCTTTGAGGCTTTATGTTAATCTTTGGTTTAAATCCTAATGATACAAAACTTCTATCCGCTCTCGAATCAAATAATACTGATGCAAATTCATTATTCAAAAGAAATGTACCTGTAACCACATTTGGATCATGCCTTGCCTCTTTTGCTCCTATTTCAAATGCTCGGCCCCGTGCTTATTATCTGAGTTCCCTTGATTGATTGGTCGAGTTGGGTTGGCATTTGGCCCTGGTTTTCTTTTTGGACAAGCATACCTCATATGGTGTGGGCTCCCACATTCATAGCATAACCGTTTCTGACAATCTTTTGCAAGATGACCCTTTTGGTGGCACTTTTGGCAAATGGTGCAATTTCCCCAGTGCGGATACTTACATTTATTGCACTTGGGTTTATTTACTGGTTTAACCACTTGGGTCTGAACTCCAAAATTCCTTATCATCTTCCTGTTCTTGTCTGATCTTCCCCCAGATCTTTGACTCCTATTATCCTCTATCTTCCTTTTACCTTTGGCAAATTCTCCAGACCGAATGGCATTATTTGTAATTTTGGTAGCAATATTTATTGCCTCCTGAAGGGTCTTTGGATTTGCCGAGGTGATGTTCCCTCTAATCTCTGGAGACAAACCCCAAATATATCTCTTAACGCGGACTTCATCTGGTGTCACTAAATGTGGTACAAGGTTTGCTAATTCATGGAATCAGACCGTATATGCAGCTATATTTTCTCCTTTCATCTCGTGATTCCATAACTCCATTTCTAACTTTTGGAGTTCACTTCTTGGGCAGTATTCATCCTTAAGTAGTTTCTTAAATTCTTCCTAAGAAAGTTGGTTAGCCGATTACCGACCCTTAGTTTGCACTAAAGTATTCCACCAAGTCAGTGCCCGGCCTTGAAGTAAGCATGCAGCATATTCTACCTTATTTGCCTCAGTGCATTTACTGATGTGGAGGACAGATTCCATA
>NW_020204666.1:5931-10307 GCF_001531365.2 Cynara cardunculus var. scolymus
AACATTGGTTATAAACCAATTTACAAGTTCTTAGATTCAAAAGAGTAAAGGCTTAATACTATCTAGCCTTCCTATAAAATCATCCAACAAATCATGAGCCCTGTCATCAACATTGCCACAATGTTCGCCAGGAAACCTCTATACAACCTTCTAACTTCCATTCTTGTGTCAATGGCAACCTCCTGCGTCCTCATTAGACGATGATAATGCGTCTCTAATATGTCAGACTTGCTATTCAAGATGTAATGATGATTACTTACTCTGGATTGGAGAACGTATGACTGTGACACAATACCTTGTACCCATTCTCGCTCTTCACGTGTCATTCCCTGATTAAGTGGTATGGGTACGCATGTCACAATCTGAGGTGTCTCGTTTCTACCTTGTGGTTGAGATGATTCAACTCTTGTATTGGTGGAGTTTCTAAATGTTACCCGACGGGGTAAAGGAACACTCTTTCTCGGCGTAACCCTTATTCTTGGGCCATGAAAAGTCTAGGGAGGAAGGTCGGGTATTGCCTTTGATGATGGCAGTATTGACGTAGGTGATGGGGCAGGTGATTCACTGGTTGCTGTATCTTCCTGATCATATGGGTCTATTTCTTCATTAATTGTAGAAGTCCTCCTAGATCGACTAACAACGTAGCCAGACTCATCTGCTGAATACTCATAGGGTGTGGATGATGATATGGTGATCTGCTATAATAACAAACTTAATTACTAAACATATCATTGAGAAAAGATAATTAATCCTGGGATAAAATCGATCCTATAGATGAGAATCTTTAGTAAACAAAAACTGAGATGGAAAATAAGAGCAATATTGACTGATTCAGAGTTTCAAGCATAGAGGTAACAAAAATCAGGTTCTAAATCCCAAGTCTAAACACCAATTATTTGCATGTAGAGCTGATGAAGAGCTTCTGTTTATTGAAGAGTTGATGCAGAGCTTTTGCTTGGTGCAGAGCTTCTGCATAGAATGTGCAGAGTTTCTGCATTTGAGAAAAAAAAATCAGACCTTATGCCAAATTCTAAGCACCAACAGTTGAATGCAGAAGGGATGCAGAGCTTCTGCATAGCTCATGCAGAGCTGCTGCATAGTGTATGCAGAGCCTCTGTATAGCTTATGCAGAGCAATGCATAAATTCCCTATAAGTTCCTTGGTTCACTTCTTGTTACAGAGTTGGCTCTCTGGTTTACTTAGTACTTTAACTAGGTTTCATTTCATAACTAGAGCTTCTGGATGCCCTCTACTTATAAAACTAAGCGGTCAACTAATACCAAAACCCAGAGCTATCCGATACAAAGCTATCTGATACAAAGCTATTTGATACAGGGCTATTTGTTACAGAGCTATCTCATACATAGCTATCCAATACAAGGCTATCTTATACAGAGCTATCTCTCTGTTTGCTTTTAGTTCTCTATATAAAATGTTTTCTTCACAACCAGAGCTGCTGGTTAGTCTAGGGCGATGGTTATTCAAAAAAAAATTATCATACTCAAACTCATGCTTTTCACTAAAATTTCTTAATTTGAGCATATTTATAACCAATTTCATGTCTTCTATTACACGTAAATTAAACATATGTGATCAAGCTTTGTTTAATTTTACATATAATAACGTGACCCGCTTTAAATTATTTGAAAAATGTTTTGAAAATATTTGATTGTAGTTGTGGTTTTTAAGAAAAACCAGTGTTCTCTATAACTGGAGCTCTGATACCAAATCTGTCACACCCCGTTCAAGTGGAAACACAATATGTAACAGGCAAGCGTGTCACAACAACAGATAATAAATAACAACATAAGTTCTCATAAGTTTACATCCATAACCAAGTTGGTGTTTAATATAAAATACACAAAATCATTTGTTACAAATATGCTCCGAAAGCTTCACTTCTTTAATTATTTCCTGAAAAGCATGAAACATAAAACGTCAACTACAAAGAGTTGGTGAGTTCACGAGTTTTCATATGCATAAAACATTACAATTTCATAAATCAATTCTTGCAAACTATACATAACTTTTGCACATAATAAATGTAAACCATTAACGATGTATTTAAAAACTTGAGATGCTACTGAGCCTTCCCTGACCAATGTGCCCTATGGTTTACGAACGACCATAAGTAGTCCGTATACTTACTTAGGTCCCACAGTTCGTAATAGTACTAATTCAGCGGTGGTCCAAATTCCACATGATTAGACTAGTAAACATAGATAATGTGCACCCCTTTTTGGGTGGGTCTGTCATCACAATAGCAACTATCCACAATTACCCCGGCACGGGAATGTACCCGAGTTAACAAGTAACATGTACGGAGGAGACTTTATTTGGAAAAATATTTCTCAAGCACATCAATTTACATTTATATCATAGTGCAAAAATAAACCAGTCAATATTTCATGACATACATAACAATAGACTAAACTGTCGTAGTCCATTAATTTTAAACCACCATATAGTTTGCTTAACTTCATGCTTTTTCCCCCAGTTAAAAATAACTAAAAAGTAGTAAAAATGGGGTCATGAAACTCACATAGTTGCTGTTTGAATAACCAAGAGCTTGATAACACTTGAAGCTCTAATCGCCCACTCTAGCTTTTCCTAAATAGTCCAATATCTGGAAGTTAGATCACCTATAGGGTCTCGATAAATATAAAGTTAAGTGTATCTTATGTAATGCCAATGAGTTTTTTAAGTAATAAAGTTGATTCTTATTTCGTGTGCTTGTTAAAACAGTCCAAATCTTCAACACATGAAGAATACTTGAACATAATATACATTTTGTTTCTAGAATTTTTAGTACTGTCAATTTCACTGTCAAAAGGGACTTTCCACAAATCATTTTATGTCCAAATTTTTATACCAACGAACTTACTGTTTTAGGTAACTGTGTTCCATATTCCACTTCTTTTAAAACTGTTTTAGTCACTCAAATGTCCATCTTATTTGGAGGTAACAGAGTATTCTGGACATATTACATTCTGTCAGATTTTTGATCAATTGAAAGGTCTAAACTCAATATTTTTCAATGATTCCAATTGGATCGTAAACTAAACTCATTTACTCAACTTCCAGAAGAAGAATTACACAATTTCATTACATTTTGAGAAAGTTATGCTATTTTGAACAGACATGAAGGTTTCTATCCAACAGCATTATCTTGCACCAGAATCTTGTGTTAAGAATTTGAATTCTCAAAACTAAATAATTTTGCATGAAACCAAAAACAGTAGAACACCAACTCACCAAATCAAATTCCAAAAGAAAAATCTAGTAATTTGGATAAGTTTTGAAGGAGTTATAAACTTTTAAAGTAGGATTTACCTACTATTGAAAATGATGTTGCGTACACAATTTGTTTCAAACGATTGAAGGGTCAAAACTCCTTCAATCTACATGATTCCAATTGGATAAGTTAGTAGTTGATACTTCTAACGGTCAAGTATCTGTGAGTTACGTGTTTAAAAACTGCACTATCATGATTGAGGATTGTGAGATACCCATCCGATTGTTTCCCATGCCTATGAAGGAATTTGATGTGGTAGTAGGAATGGATTGGTTGGCAGAAAATAATGCTAGCATCATTTGCAATGAAAATATGACTAGAATTATGTTACCTGACAGAAGGATAGTCGTATTTTATGGTGATCATCAGGATCATCGTACCAGTTTGCTATCTATGATGAAAGCCAGAAAATGTATCCAAAAGAAATGCCAAGGATTTTTAGCTTACATAATTGATGCCAAGAAAGAAAAGTATAAGCAAGAATTAATTTCGGTTGTCAGTGAATATCCTGAAGTCTTTCCAGAAGACTTGTCAGGGCTACCTCCAGATAGAGTCATTGAATTTGGGATTGATTTGATACCTGGAGCAGCACATATAGCAAGAGCACCGTACAGATTAGCTCCATCAGAATTAAAAGAACTGGTTACACAATTAAAAGATTTGTCAAACAAAGGATTTATCAGGCCAAGTACTTCACCATAGGGAGCTCCAGTTCTGTTTGTGAAAAAGAAAGATGGCACTATGCGTATGTGTATTGATTAACGAGAGTTAAACAAATTGACCATAAAGAACAAATATCCATTGCCTAGGATCGATGATTTGTTTGATCAACTAGTAGGAGCCAGTTACTTCTCAAAGATTGATTTGCGATCAGGCATCAGTTGAAAGTCAAAGAAGGTGATATAGCAAAAACAGCAGGTACGGGCACCATGAATTCTTGGTTATGCCATTTGGTTTGACTAACGCACCTGCAGCTTTCATGGATCTGATGAATCGAATATGTAGAGAATACCTCGATACATTTGTCATTGTATTTATCGATGATATTCTTATATACTCCAAAACCCAAGAAGAGCATGCA
>NW_020204667.1:0-5316 GCF_001531365.2 Cynara cardunculus var. scolymus
AGTTTCAGTCTTCGACATTCGCTGAAGGTTCTTTGGTGTGAGTGTTGTCTTCTTGAAGTATTGTTTATCTCTGAAATTTACAAAGCAAGTTCTTTAGTGATCACTGAACATACTCAGTGTCTGATCACTGGAACTGAAAATACAGAAACAAAATTACATTGATAGATAAAAGGGATTATCATCAAATCACTGAGAGAGAGGATCAACAAACACACATACCCATTTTGCATTTTAAGCTCACCTCTTAGTATGGTTGCCCTCTTAGGTAGGGTTATCGGTTCTGATAGTCCATAGAGGTTATATCTGTATAAGCTCCCAGTCCTACCTAAGATATTTCATGTAAGAACATTTTGATGTATGCATTTAAGCTTACAAACTTTGATATGATCACATAATAAGCACAAATGATTTGATTCAAATAAACACAAATGATTTGTTTCAAATAAGCACATGATATTGAGAAATTCAAAGAATGAATCAAAGCACAAATATTTAGGAGAGAAATGAACAAAGATTTGTAAGAACAATTTACATATTTTGTCTTTCAAAGAATTACAAAATATTTGTCAATGAAGAATCAGTTAACGATTTATCAGAAAACAAAATTGAATACAAATGAGTGTATTATCATCGAAAAATTATTATTGCATTTTGGAGACACGATAATAATAATTTGAAGAAAAGATGAATCAGGTGTTATAATTATGCATGAAGAGAAAATACGCAAGTATTATGTTATACCCCATAAATCTTATTTGTAAAAGTAATGAAAAACAACAAGTGTTTAGGAGCAGAAGGCCGATGAAAGACTTCCAAGGAAAATGGCTAAGTGTTCAATACAACCAGAAGGCCGATGAACGACCAGAGATGCGATGGACTGCGCATCTTCATAACCCCTCTGGTTACCAACACTTGGAGTCTTCTACAACAGTTCAACCAAAGGCATACGATGAAGATGTCAAGATATTGTTGAACAACGCCCCATAGAAGACAACTGGAGATGACGAATCGACAGCTGAATTCTACCAAGATTTGATTTGTTTTATTTACTTTCCATGTCTAGATAAGCTTTAATTTTCCTAGAAGATTTGCTAGATATTCTCTCTAGATAGTTATCTTCTTATTTAGCTTTCTAGTATAAATAGGCGTTAGGCCTCTTGTAATCGGTGACGCTTTTCACAATTATTTTGGAATAAAGTGAATCTTCCGGCACTCAAGTATATTCTTTGAATATTCATATTTGTGTTCTTGAGTGTTCGTCATTTTATTCATCCAAACTACATAATTAGGTTATTCTTAACTTAATTATTAGTGTTATTGAGAGATCTGGAATCAACAATTGATATTAGAGCCAACTGATTGTTCTTCAATCAAAACGATCATCAAAAACTCTCAATTCGATTTTTCCGTTCATTCTCGAGTTCATAGAATTCTTCTCTAAAAAGCGCATTTTTTCTCTTCCAAATCTTCAATGGCCAACTGGAATTCTGCTTATACTGTTGGTTCTCTCAACAAACCTCCAACTCTTCAAAGAGAAGAGTATCCACAATGGAGGATAAGAATGGTGAATTTTCTGGAGGGGATGGACATGAATCTCCTCAGATCTGTCATGGAGGGTCCTTACATACCATAGACTCTTGTTCCAAGAGTCCCAGGAACAAGCACGGCAGCAAAAGTAGCCGCTTACTACATGCCCAAAGACGAGAAAAATTGGGATGAAGATGACCTGGAATGCGTAGAGGCTGACAAAAAGGCCAAAAGATTGATTATCATGGCCATTCCCAATGAAATCTTTCAGAACTATGGGACGAGTTGGCAAGTCAACTAGAAGGAGGCGCAAAAATGAAGAAAAATCGTAGAGCTCAGTGTCTCAACGAGTATACTAACTTCAAGGCCCTTCTTGATGAACCGATTCAGAAGACGTACGATCGTTTTAACACATTGATCAATCAATGTCATCAAAAAGACATCTCCAGGATGAAGGAAGAAAATAATTTGTTATTTCTTAAGAGTCTCAGCGATGAGTGGACTCAGCTGTCGATGTCCCTCCAAGCAAATCAAGACTTAGACAGCTGGTCACTTCATGACATCTATGGAACACTTGCTGTACAAGAAAATGATATTATGAAGAGAAAAGTGTCCATCGGTGGACCTCTTGCTCTTGCTGCAGAAGAAAAGGACGTTTCAAGGACCTCCACCAGAGACCACAGGAGAAAAGGCAAGAAGGCACTGGTAGTAGAGTCAGAATCTGAAGACGAGACATCTAATTCCAATGATGATCTCAAAACCTTTGCCAAGTCTCTGGCCTTGATAACGAAACAGTTCCAGAGGAAGTTCGTCAAGAAGCCATTTGAACGAAGAGACTCCAGAAGGGAGAAGCTCCAACCCTCCTATGAAAAGAAGTGTGACATCTGTCATTCTTGGAGCATCAGGCACCTTTGTAGGGTACCTATATTTAGAGCTATATTTATTTAGGATCTAGTCATCATTAATTGAAATTCATCTGGCTTAGTTCCCAAAATATAGTTCAGTGAACCTTGTTTCGACAAGTAGCGGATGAAGTTAACTTATGTAATGCCAAATATATTAAAAGTGCTCCAAATATAATAAAGTTGATATCATAAGTCCAAATTAAAATACAAAAGTCTCATTTGAATGTCCAAAGAATTTTACCAAAAAGGTGGAGCTTTGATTTAATAATGTTATTTTTTATCAATGTTTGGCAAATTGTAGTTTGGATATAAATTTAAATGGGCCTTAGATTGTTTAAAAGAAAAATAAATTTTAAATGGACTTGGGCCTTTAAGGCCGGCCCATTTCCTTCCTTAAATCCCTCATATAAATACCCCTCATCTTTTGAAAACTCTCATTTTCACCTCCCATCTTGCATAAACTTTTCTTCTCAAAAATCTCTCTCTAAACCGTACCCTTCCGGCCGATTTCATCTTCCAACAACATTAAGAATCTAATCCATCTTAAGGATTATTCAAGATTTCATTCAAAAGGTAAGGGACTAGTTTCATTATTCCCGTTCTTCGTCAAGATTTCTTATTTTCCTACACTTTTCTCCTCGATCTTTTTATAAACAACTTTCTAGAGAGTCTAAGGTGGGAGATTATATATCAATGACATGGAAATGTCTTCAAACTGATGGTAATCTATGATCTGCAAACGATTAAAACTCAAGAAAAGTTGGTAAAGGTACTTGCATGCGGATTTTTGGCCATAAAGTTAAGTTCTGAATCTTCAAGTTCTTGATGCATGTTTATCGTGCGAAAATAGCTTAACTTACAGAATCCTTGTTGGGTTCAAGTTAGTGCTTAAAGTTGTATTCAAGTTTCTCCTTAGTATAGTTTCCTTGTAATAGCTTAGTCTTTACATTTCCTAGTATAAATAGGATTTACCTTGTAATTGTAATTAAGCTTTTGTCATTAATCTGAAAATCAAGATTTGCTGATGTAATATTCTCTCTCCTCTCAATCTAATCATCTTTTTTCTACTTTGATGTTCATCACAATCTATGAAGATCATACCATGTTTGTATGAAATCTGGACTCATCAATTGGTATCAAAGCAAGCTGCAGCAGTTTGGATTTGAAGATATCCATTTTACACATTTTTGCACGAATTTTTTAATATTTTTCGATCTGATTCTTCACTGTTCTTCATTGTTCTTGATATTTTTTGACCGGATTGGTTTTTGTGCCAAAATTGTCAATTCTTGAGTGTTATTGATAAAGATTTGTATCACTAGCTTCGGTTTTGTATTTCAAACAACTTTGATTCACACCATTTTGCATTTTACACAAGTTTTAAGGCTGAAAATGTCGAAATTTGATTTTTAGCCTTTTGGAAAAAGTTCATAAAAACTCATATTTTTTCATGTTTTGATCCATTTTTTTGGTAGAAAGTGTGAAATTTTAAGTTTTTGATTGAATCTCTATCCGGTTAAGGCTTGTGCGGTTTAATCTCCGTGTGTTTTTGAGTTGTTTTGTTATAGGAAATACCGGACATCTCTTGGAAGGACTTCGTGTGCGGTTTAGCTAATCCGGCTAGTAAACCGGTGATAACTTGTGCGGATTAGTTGATAAACCGTGCAACACTTGAAAGGTTTAGTAAGCGGTTTAAAAGTATCCGGCTGGTAAGGACTTAGTAACTTGAACGGATATTGACCGGTTTAGCCAAATCCGTGTGGTAAGTGTGCGGTTTAGAATCCGCTTGGTAAGTCTTGGACTTGTGAGCGGTTTATTTCTACAATCGTATTACATCTTGGACGGTATACATTTGAACGGTGTTTGAATTTGATTGATTTAATTGTTTGACTTTTGATCGGTTTAATAAGTTTGATTTTTTGAACGGATTTTTAAGAGTTTGACTTTTGAACGGTTTAAATCTTAGACTTTGTGCGATTTATGTTCATATGTTGCCCGGATTGTTAATCCAGATAACTAGTTAAATTCGTCTATCTTTTTGACCGGACTTGTAAACCGGACAACTTGTGCGGATTGCTAATCCGGACAAGTGTTTCTGTGCTTAATTGTCTAAGTGTTGAATGTGTGCTTATTCTAGTTTACATTTTATCAGATATATATTTTTGTAAACTGACCTTTTAAATTCAAACTTTGAACTGCAGTCGATCCTATTTTTCATACAAACTGCAAAGATGAGCTCAAAAGAAGCAATGRCTATTGGTACTGATACCAAGCCACCAGTTCTTTTTCGAGGAGATTATAATTAATGGAGAGACAGATTTTTGAATTTTATTGAAAGAATGAAAGAAGGAGAACTGATCATGCAATCTCTACTGGAAGGTCCTGYTGAATTCCTTGTAATAGTAGAAGCTGATTCTGTACTAGGCATTCCTGCACAGAGATTACCTAAATGGAAAGATCAGTATACTCCTGAAGATAAAGAGAGAGCACATGCTGATGTGCTTTGCAAGTCTTACATGATGCAAGCACTGACCAATGACATCTACACCAGTATTGATAGCTACAAATCATCTGGTCACAGCATGTGGATCCAGATAGAAAAGATGATGATGGGTTCTAAAGTTGGAACTCAACTGAAGATTACAAACTGTATTTCTGCTTATGAAGAATTCAAGGCCAGAGAGGGAGAAAGCCTTGATGATGTTTATAACCRACTTGCCAGACTRCTGAATGAGCTAACTAAGAACGGAATCTCCAAAACCACTATTGAGATAAATGTTAAGTTTCTTAACAATCTCCAGCCAGAGTGGAAACCGTTTGCAAGTCATATCAGATTCAACAAACAGTTATCTGATATCGATATCCATGAAATCTATGAAACTCT
>NW_020204667.1:8726-10391 GCF_001531365.2 Cynara cardunculus var. scolymus
ACTTGTCTGAATTTTACAGAAGTAGTTTGCACAGCAACAAGATCAAATAACAGGTTCTGTTTTTGCATTCATTGTGTTGCTGTTTTGAGTTTAAAGTTTTGAATTTAGCACAGGTTGTTGAAGTTTGAAGTTTGTAGTTTGAAGTTTGAAGATCAAGACATAGGATGCTGCTATAGCACAGGTTCTTGAAGAGCAGTTCATGTCTCAGTTGACAGATTTAAAAACAGGTTTAAAAACAGATTGAGTGTTATTGTTTGCTGTWTGGTGTAGCATCAGTCATTGCTGTTTGATAGATTTTTTTAAGGAGCAGCTACACAACTAAACTATCTTGTATTTTGATTTGGTTGTTTAATCTGTTTTGGGATTTAAACATAAGTGTGCATGTTGTAGCAGTAAATTTGAAGCAACAGGTTTGCTGTTGTCTATTGTGTTTGGACATCAGCAAGTCATTAGCATTTTGAAACATTGCAGGCTTCTAGATTCTGTCTTGCTTCATCTTGACAGCTTCTCTTAGATACAACTTTTGTAATCTTGTAAACAGGTGATTTAGTACAGGTGACAGGTTGAGATAGCAGCAGGAAGTGTGCAGGCTTGTACTTTTGTATTGTTACTACATTTGGTGTTGATTACTACATTTGCTTGCTTTCTGTGTAGACTGAAACAGCAACAAGAACAACAACAACTGTTTGTGTTTGAAGAGAAGAAAACTATTCTGTGTTTGGACTTGCTGTCTTGTTTGGACAACAAGTTTTACTTTCTTGCACTGTTACACAGTTACACAGATAGATTGATCTAAGGTTTACCTTCTTGTGTTGTGTGCAATTCATCAGTGTGTATAGTGTGCAAGTGAGAGGTTCTTTGTTTCTAGTTTGGTTACAGCAGGGTCTTACACAGTTTTGGTTTCTGTTTTTAATTTGAGTTTGTGATTTGAAGCAGAGTTTGTGATTTGAAGCAGAGTGTGATTTGAAGCAGAGTGCAAGTGTAACATACAACAAATTCAAAACAAGACAACAACAGTAACTTCAAAGCAAATAGCAACAGCAGCGTGCATGTTCTTAGACAGCAGATTTGGATTTGAAGCATACCAGAACAAGTCACCGTAGCCCWATTGAAGCAATTGATAAGAGAAGCATTCACGTGGATTTTTGGATAKACTTTCGAGGGCAGATAGATAATTTTTTTTAAAGTGTAACATCTGTATTGTATTTGGGCTTGGATTAGTTTGTTTTGGACTTAGACATTATTTTCTTCGGCTTAATTTTGTTGTGTTTTTGATTTTTAGTTTGATTGTGTTTAGATTTTCTTTTTGGATCATTGTATATTTGTTTTTGTGTGTGTTTTCAGTGTTTGTGTTTTTTCTATTCTTTTTGAGCTTAACTGTTTATATTTCTTTTATCTGATTTCACTGCATAGATCCTTAACTGATCAATTTGTTTTTAATGGCATATATCATAAAAGAGTTGAGAGCTAAGATTGCTGAGCTGGAAAAGAACATCGAGAGTTATAAGGAGAAAGATTCTCAGATGAATGATGAGATAATTCATCAAMCATGCATTAAACAGATTAATAAGATGAAAATCCATATTCAAAATTACCAGCAAGCATTAAAATCAGAAAAAGAGCGTTCAAATAATCTTGAAGATCAACTAAAAACGCTAAGAGAAA
>NW_020204668.1:0-1123 GCF_001531365.2 Cynara cardunculus var. scolymus
TTGTCTCTGAATGAATTACAATGCGAGTTCTTCAGCGATCACTGAACATGCTCAGTGTATTGATCGCTGGAACTGAAAGTACAGAAACACAAAATACGTCGAAAGGAAAAATGGATTATCATCAAATCACTGAGAGAGAGGATCAACAATTATGAACACTTATTTGCACCTATTAATACCTATGAACACTAAAGTAATTGGTTTTCACATGT
Source organism: Cynara cardunculus var. scolymus (assembly GCF_001531365.2). NCBI lineage: Eukaryota > Viridiplantae > Streptophyta > Magnoliopsida > Asterales > Asteraceae > Cynara > Cynara cardunculus. The sequence goes on from NW_020204668.1 coordinate 213, forward strand.
GAATACAATATATGATCAAAGTGTTTCGCTTGTGAACATATATTGACCAAATGTTAGATGTATATAGATTTTGTTTTATGAACACATTGGAACACATGTAAACAATATACACCATATGAACATTGGCGACTACTTACTTTATTGACATTCACATGTGAACAAATACTTTCTATTCATAAGATCTTCAATCTTCTTGTATTGTGATCTACCGTCTTCACCCATGTTTGTATATCTTGATTATGAATATTTATCTATCAAACACTCCTCCACCACTATTACGGTTCAATAAATCAAACCCGGTTGTTTGAATTGAAGATTGATGTCAATTACATATATGTAGAAGATATAAAATTTAATTTTCTTATCATATTAAAATAACAAGTCATCTATAATTTGAAAAAAAAAATATTATTTTAACTATAATCATGGGATTAATGCTTTTGTAATCGTCAATTAATGAATGTGAAATTAAGACAAAAAAAAGAAGATTATTATTGTGTCATCAATATTAATTGTATGGTGATAGAAGAATATAATCTAACAAAAGCTTGTGATTGGTTTAAATGGTTTGTATAGTTAATACATTTTTCATGGTTATATATGATCTTAGCTCTATATATATCTATACTATATTATAAAGCATTTGAGAAGAACTCTTAAAAATCATTTTTTATACATGAAATACTGTTTATTGATGCATATTACTAAAAATTCAAGATTACAAGTAAATTGTGCGTAAATACAACTTATTAAGCTCCATGTTTGAACTCGTGTAGCTAACTGTATATAAATATAACCAAATATAAGATAAAATTCTTATTTTATATATAAAATCTAAAATATAATTACGATAATTATTGAGTTTTAATAGAATACTTAGTTATTATCTTTAAAAAATTATATTATTAAAT
>NW_020204668.1:4913-7637 GCF_001531365.2 Cynara cardunculus var. scolymus
AATTTCATGAAAAAATTTCATAAGATTAAACAATGAAATCGACGGATGAAGATGGTTTGCACGGTTTACACAAATGAGGACGGTTTTTATTTGATCACTCCTCTCTCTCTCTCTCTATATATATATATAGAGGAATATTCAAATGTTAACCAAAGTATTTGTGTTAACTTTGTTAACCGATCTTGGCTATTCAATCCTTCAATAAACGGTTGTGATTAATCACGATAAAACTTATTTTTTTAAATTTAAAATTTCATAAAGATAAGTGAACAAAGTTGAAAAGGTATTTAGGTAAAAAAAAATTATGTAACTCCCATATCATTAATTGGCAGTTACAAAATCAAAAATTATATGATTTTTGTTAATGTAAGAACCATATGAACACAACTATATATATATATATATATATATATATATGAATCATTGTGTCAAATACGAACAAAAAATTGACATATATATGAACTTGGACTGCATAGCATTTGTTATAACCGGGTTTCACATAACTTGGATTGAGGTAATTTATACGTGCTTATTATGTGGATTACATGAAATATGCATATATGTGAAAAGGTGTTATGACATATATGATTTATACGAGTATGCATGTGGTGTAAAACATGCATAAGGTGGTGTATAATTGTGATAAATCATTTGGGTAGACATTATTTTATTATTTAAAAGCTTATATCTTCATGGTTAAGAAACCATGAATTTTATAATGCAAAATCCACCGCCCAGAGTATTTCTATTGGACAGAAGCTTTCACCACCTTTGAAGTTTAATTATTAAAATCCTCCACCGCCTAGGTGAGGATATTTAAAGAAGAGTTTGATAAGGTTATCCTTATCACTGTCACTCTTTTAAAAGAACCTGTGTCTGCGAGCTAAAGTGTTCTTCAAGATTCTACGTTAAGAATTAGCTGTTGCTGTGTGTTTATCATCAAGAAATCTGTTTGATTAGGTGAGTTTTAAACTACTGTAGAGTATAAACTATGAGTAGTTTTGAAACTAATTCCTGTATGTACTTGTGACTTAATTGTTGAATCTGGATTTCGAAGATGTTATACAGTTTTAAACGGCAGATAAGCTGTTACTGTTTTGAATCTGTTTCTGGGTAAAAAGGATGCAGATTAGTGTTTTAAACAGTTTGGTTTATGATTCTGTTTTGAGGATTTAAAAGAAACCTTGATGTTTTGGAAATCTTTGAAAGATAAGGTTGTTCTTGGGTTTGAAAAGATTCTTATGGATAAAACTATGAATGAGGATTCGATAAGATGGTTGTGACTGCGGTCCTTCATCCGAACTAGTTCATAGATTTTGAAGAAGAAATAAGGGTGGCATATCAAGGAAAGGTGTCTTTTGGAATAAGGGTGGCATATCAAGGAGAGGTGTCTTTTGGAATAAGGGAGGCATATCAAGGAGAGGTGTACCTTTGGGTATAAGGGTGGCAATTGTATGTGAATATTATAGCTCTTGCTATTATGTCTTTTAAGACTACAATAGATTTGAGTCCTTAATTCTCTGTGATTTGAGAACTCAAGGATATTGTTCTTATTAGAAATAATGGTATTGATGTTATTGAGAAGGAGAAAACTTGGCTTATGGCCATTGGTATTGGTTAAAAGTGTTTTGAAACAGAATGGTTATTTTCGTGAGGAATCAGAGGGGCTCTGGTTGTTCCTTGTAAGRAACCAGAGGGGCTCTGGTTGGTCCTCATCGTTGGACCAGAGGATTCTGGTTATCGATTTAAAGGATGAGCAAGTTTTTACCAAAGGTTTTATTTGGATTAAAGGTTTTGTATCTTTTGATAAGAGCTTCTATGTCAAAATCATGCTTTTAAATGTTTAAGAAAAGAATTTTATACTTTGAATCTTTTTATGRAAAACAGACCAGAGGAGCTCTGGTTGACTTACACGTTGAACCAGAGGGGCTTTGGTTGGTCATGTCTTTGGAACCAGAGGCTCTGTTAGTATAACCAGAGGCTCTGGTCGAACATGAACTTTTTATAATTGCTCGTTTTTAAAAAAAAGGCTATCTTATTGGTTGAAGGTTTATCTAAAGATCATTTATATGAGTCAGAGGTGCTGGTTAGTACAACCAGAGGCTCTGGTCATGAAGACCAGAAGCTCTGGAAGAGAGGTCAGAGGCTCTGGTCCTGTTTCAAAATATTTCTGTGGTTTAGAACCAGAGGCTCTGTCATGAAGACCAGAAGCTCTGGAAGAGAGGTCAGAGGCTCTGGTCCTGTTTCGAAATATTTTATGTGGTTTAGAACCAGAGGCTTTGTCATGAAGACCATAAGCTCTGGAAGAGAGGTCAGAGGCTCTGGTCCTGTTTCGAAATATTTTCTAAGTGTGGTTTAGAACCAGAGGCTCTGTCATGAAGACCAGAAGCTCTGGAAGAGAGACCAGAGGGGCTCTGGTCCTGATTATTTAAATATATTCTATGGTTTGAAATCAGAGGCTCTGGTCGTGAACCAAGAAGCTCTGGAAGAGAGACCAGAGGGGCTCTGGTCTTGAATGTCAAAATATTTCTAAGTCTGGATAGTTAAACCAGATGCTCTGGTCGAGGAACCAGAAGCTCTGGAAGAGAGAGACCAGAGGGGCTCTGGCCAAGAATGTTTAAAATATTTTCTAAGTGTTACCAGAGGCCCGATGGACCAAAGCAGTATGTTTTCAGTTTTGCTTCATAAGATGTTTGGTTTAAAATAAATGTTTTGGTGATCTTC
>NW_020204668.1:8168-10406 GCF_001531365.2 Cynara cardunculus var. scolymus
TATTTCATTGCATATTAGGGTCACAGACATAGTTAACACCTTTGGAATAAATGTAATAAGTTAAGAGGTCAGTGTGTAAGGTATTTTCGGATTACATCTGGCCAATGTAATTTTGAATCTACAGRTACATAACTGAACTTGGACACTTTATTATATTTGGGAATGTGAGAAATATGTGTTTTAACTTTGTTATCTACAGATGGCTAGTAGATCGAGAATGTCAGAAAGGATCACCCGCCCCAATCAAGAAGAACCCTCTGTTGCTCCTGTTGGCACCTCTGAGGGCAGAGGCAGAGGCAGAGGTAGAGGCAGAGGTAGAGGGCAGACCAGAGGCAGAATAAGTCAGCCAGCAATCAATATGAATCAAGCAGAATCAAACTCTGAAAATATGAATCAAAAACAGATGTGTCACCCAGAATATATAACAAGAGACATATTAGCTGAAGAAATGGGAAAGCTAAGGGAAACCTTAGCTTCTATCTTAGGGATTCCTGCCAGAATGGAGACAGGCAGAATTGAAGTTACTCCATCAATCCCAATTATCAATAATAAGGAACGAGATATAAAGATGTTTCTAACATGTAAACCACCAACCTTCTCGGGAGAAAGAGATCCAATCAAGGCTATGTGTTGGATCAAGGAGATGGAGTCTGTATTCAATACCATCCGATGTGCTGAAACAGACAAAGTTAGATGTGCAGTCTCGGTGTTAAAATCGAATGCGCTATTTTGGTGGGAAGTAGAATCTTTAGCCAGAACAGACATTTTGCAGATTATGACATGGCTAAAGTTTGTCAACAGATTCAATGAGCAGTTTTGCCCAAAAGCTGTTGTTAGACAAATGGAAGAAAATTTTCTGAAATTGGAACAAGGAAACAGGACGGTAAGGGAATATACAGAGAAATTCATTGAACATTCAAGGTTTGCAGAACATATATTTCCTCAGAAGCTAGAAAAGTGGAAAGGTATATTTGGGGATTGAAACCATCAATCCGAGAATTTGTCATAGCCATGAATCCGGCTACATTTTCATCGATTGTTGACGCAGCAGAAGTAACAGAAAGAAACAAGAATAGACAGGAAGAAGGGAAAGTGATAGAAAAGAGAAAATGGGAAGGTCCATCAACTGGATACAAAGGATCAAAAGCTGTAAAGTTTGGGAACAAGCCTATACGAAAATTCAATGAAAGGACTTGTCCCCGATGTCATCAAATTCATCAGGGAGAATGCAGGATTGAGCTAAAGAAATGTTATAAATGTGGTGAAACAGGTCATTTATCGCATGGTTGCCCAACAATTAAAAGGTGTTTTAATTGTAATTCTCCATATCACCTCTGGCCAAATTGTCCACAAATGAAAGCCCCACAGTTAACCATGGGGAGCAACACATCGATGGGTCGAGGAAGACCAAATATGGGCAGAGGAGCAACGGGTGGGGCGCGGGGTCGATCTTTTCAAATGACCAAATAGGAAGCAGAAACTACATCTGATTTAGTAACAGGTACATATCTCGTGAACTCCTTACATGCTAAAGTGTTATTTGATTCGGGTGCAAACTTCTCGTTTGTATGCCCATCATTTGCCTTATGTGCTCGTATGAATTCTGTGCCACTTGACGATAAATTAGTAGTTGATACTGCTAACGGTCAAGTATCTGTTAATTACGTATTTGAAAACTGCACCATCATGATTGAGGGTTGTGAGCTACCCATCCGGTTGTTTCCCATGGCTATGAAGGAATTTGATATGGTAGTAGGAATGGAATGGTTGGCAGAAAATAAGGCTAGCATCGTTTGCAATGAAAATATGATTATAATTATGTTACCTGACAAAAGGACAGTCGTAATTCATGGTGAACATCAAGATCATCATACCAGTTTACTATCTGTGATGAAAGCCAGAAAATGTATTCAAAAGAAATGCCAAGGATTTTTAGCTTACATAATTGATGCTAAAAAGGAAAAGTGTAAGCAAGAGTTAATTCCGGTTGTTAGTGAATATCCTGAAGTCTTTCTAGAAGACTTGTCAGGGCTGCCTCCAGATCGAATTATTGAATTTGAGATTAATTTGATACCTGGAGCAGCGCCTGTAGCTAAAGCACCGTACAGTTAGCTCCATCAGAATTAAAAAAACTGGTTACACAATTAAAGGATTTGTCAGACAAAGGATTTATCAGACCAAGTACTTCACCATGGGGAGCTCCAATTCTGTTTGTGAAAAAGAAAGATGGCACTATGC
>NW_020204669.1:0-3501 GCF_001531365.2 Cynara cardunculus var. scolymus
TGCTATGTATTCCAACAAGAAGAGAGCTCGAAATCGAACAATATGACGAGCTACCAACCTCCGAGGACATTCTGCGATTTGTAAGGATGTTAGGCTACAACAAAGCGATTCGAAACATCTCAGATTTCAAAAGACAATTCCTCCCACCAATGTGGAATTTGTTCTTTTCCATTCTGATTCGGTCCCTGACATGCAAACTAGGCTCCCTCGACCAAGGAAACTTGAACATTATGACGATCATGTATGGCCTCTACTTCAACCTGAACATCGACTACTCTCTTCTCATATACAATGAGATCCAATCGGCCGGGCTAAAGAAGTGCAAACTTCAAGCCACTGGAAAGCCATTGACATCTGTCCTCTTCCCTCGATTCCTTACTATCATCATTGGCGATGCGATGAGGAAAAATGCACTCCCCGCCACGGAGCCATTCACACCGATCTACAAAATGCATGGCCATCGCCCAACTCTTTCCAAGGACGAATATAGCATCAACAGACCACTCTCAAGGGCTATGCGCATTGTCATTCCATCGACAAATGAGATACGCCAAACCTATGAACGCTCCATGCTGTCCCATGAACCAAGGGCAGCTACCCAGGAGCACTTAGAGCCATCCCCCTCTCCAAACGAGGAAGCACAAGCATCATCTTCATCGGATGATGAAGCAGATGATGATGCTAGTGACTCCGTCGGCCCTCACCAACATATCTCTAAACCCAGTCCCCAAAGGGCAACCACATCCACTATCCCTGGCGATCAAAGCCAAAGGAATATTGAAACAGGACGACCCAGTCCAATCCCAACCCAAGCTAGTCATCCAGAGGCCATCCTTCGGGCCTCTGGAAATGATCAAGCCGAGGAACCCCATCATACATCACCCCTCTCTCAACAGAGAGGTGATGAAGAAATAAGAGCCCCTTTGCCTCAGGGCTCGCCACAACCCTTCACACACACAGAAGCATTCGTTGCTTCTGATGTTGAACCCATAGCTCGTTTAGAGCGATATTTGTTTCGTGCACCCCTTCCCTCGATATTTGATCTATCGAAGGGAACACACATCCGATTCACTTACTCAGCCTCTGAAGCTGAGGAAGAGGAAGAGGAAGAGGATGTCCCAACATCACGAGATAGCTCTTCTCTTGAAGGCTATCAAGGACATGATGGAAGTCCTTCAAGGCCTACCTTCACACAAGGCCAAGAAGGCGCCTCAGGAACAGAGGCTCAACCTACAACATCTGTTGCTGTAGGGGTTACCCAACTAGCAGATCTAGTCACTAAGGCTGAGTTCCAAGCCTATGTTGACAAAGTGACGCGATCCTTGGATGAACTTAAACTCCTAATCCAAGGGCTGGTGGAAAAACAACCCTCATCCGATACCTCTGACCTCCACCAATCCCTTGCCATCCTTCAACGCCATCTAATCCAAATCGATACCCAAACACAAACCAACTCTTCCCGCCTCCAAATTCTCCAACAAACCATCACCCAACATCATAACACCATCTCATCACTAGCCACCCAACCTAACCAAGTCCTTTTCCAATCCCTTGCCACCCTCACGGCTCAAGCAACTGAGACCGATGAAAACCTCACATACATCATTTCTCAACAACAAACCATCACTCGCCATCTTCATCAACTACCATCCTCCATCATCTCTCAAATTCCCAAACCTTCTCACCCTTCCACCTCTTCAATCGATGAAACACTTACCACCCTCACCCACCAAATAACAACCATCCAAGACACTCTCACCCAACTACCCCCTGTCATCCTTGCCCAAATACCCCAACCCACCCCTCTTCCACCTACTCCCTCTGCAGGACCTTCTTTCGACGAAGCCTTTTCTACATTCATTGCAGAGGTGAGAAACTTAATCACCAACCTTCCCATTCCAGCACCCTCTTCCACCTCAACCATGCCACCACACCCTCAAGCCTCCACCTCATCAACAAAGTTCGCCTCCAGGGCGGACAAGCAAGCTCTGTCAAGAGCACTGGTCTCCTCCTTCAACGAGATTAGCGCAAAGTTTGTTCATTGAGCCATCCAACCAACAAGGGCTCCCACTACAACACTGGTCGATGAATAACAACGTACTTCAACTCTCCTTCGTTCAATGAAGGAGACCACAGAAAGGCAGCCCTGAGGGAGTATCTTACATCCCTCAGGAGGAACAAGAAGAATAAGAGGTCCCATGCTTCATGCTCGAGCAGCCGACCACAGAAATGAAGAAGACACGATGACCAAGACCCCGATRATCAAGGCCTTGGCCCTCGTGAGGGGGAGACAACAGCGGCTGCACATGCAACACAATCCGCTGCACCACAACCCACATCCACTCAACCACAACCCCCAACAGATCCCATCGAGTTGAGCTCTGCATCCGATAAAGAACCCACTACCCCTGCAACACAAACAAACCTACCCTTAACCCCTTCACCAACACCTCGCCCACCTCAACCATTTATCATCTCCACATCACCAGAACCTACAAACCAACCTACTTCACCCACATTACCAGAACCTACAAACCAACCTACTTCACCCACATTACCAGAACCCACAAACCAACCTACTTCACCCACACAATCAGAGCCCACAACAGCCCAACAACCAGAACCTATGACTACCCTTCCTTCATCACCCCAACAACCAAAAGAAACCCATGAACCTGAAACCACCCAAAAAACCAAAACACAACCCATGGTGCAAGCGGATATTCCCTCCTCCTCGGGGCATCCTCCACTGAGCCTAATGGATGAAATAATTCAGAACATGGAGTCAATGAGAAGAAGACCTCAAGTGCCTACCAGGGAGCCAGTAATGATGGAGAATATCCATCAATATATGTATCAAGATAGAGAAGAAAGCCTGTCAACCAATCCGCCAATCCTATCACCAGAGTCGATGAATCTTCTGCATCATCGTTTCATAAGACAGACTACTCAAGATCCTCGAGCTRTCTTTTCGAACGATGGTATAAGAAGAGTCTTAGACTTAAAAGTCAAGTCCTTTGCCAACAGAGCTATTTGCTACATCGAGTTCAGAGTGGAAAGAGCTCATAGGGAAGTTAGCRTCTTCAACGAGAACGACCTTATCAACCTCAATCCATATGACTTGATAGAGTTATATGGTTACACGGCTCAGCGGCAAGATCATGGTATAAGATTCAGTATGGCTAACAGAGCTATTGTCAAAACAATGGAGTCCCTGGTAAACCTTAGAGCCAAAAGCGATTTTGAGATTGCTTTAAGGTTAGGCATTGAGAGATTGTCCTGTGGTCCACCAGATGAAGATTTCCAGGGCCTGCAAGAGATACGTTCTGCTTCAGTCTTGACTCAACTTGAACTCGGACTTGTTTACAAGAATGAGCTTGGGGTTAAAAAGTTCTTTAAAATGTCTGAAGCCTTCAAGTATTCAACAGAGACACTTGAATGGTTTTAGAAAAACATTAGAGACAGACTGGGCAGAAGCCACGTGCCGAGGGAAGAGGGAAA
>NW_020204669.1:4135-5296 GCF_001531365.2 Cynara cardunculus var. scolymus
AATTATAGTTTATCTTGTAAATAATGATTATCCATGTAAAAGATAAACATTATATATTAGCTAGAATATTTGCTAGAAAGTAGTAATAGTTAGTTATCTTAGCATTAGCTAACTAGTATAAATAGACGACTAGGTCTATTGTAAAATGCGCGCATACGTGAAAAGTCCTCTTAGTGTTTTACGTTTTATAATCAATAAAGTAAAACCTTTGAAGCTCAAATTGTTCTTTAATATTCATATATTAATTTTGAGTCTTCTTAACTTTCTTCATAAAATCATTATAATTTGGTTATTCATAACTAGATTATAAGTGTTATTGAGAGATCTGGGATCAACATAGGAAGATGCTGGAACCGTGACCAACATTCATGCTTTTCTGGAAATAATTAAAGAAGTGAAGCTTTTGGAACATATTTGTAACAAATGGTTTTGTGTATTTTATATTAAACACCAACTTGGTTATGGATGTAAACTTATTAGAACTTATGGTGTTATTTATTATCTGTTGCTGTGACACGCTTGCCTGTTACATCTCGTGTTTCTGCTTTAACGTGGTGTGACAGATTTGGTATCAGAGCTCCAGTTATAGAGAACACTGGTTTTTCTTAAAAACCACAACTATAACCAAATATTTTCAAAACAGTTTTCAAATAATTTAAAGCGGGTCACGTTATTATATGTAAAATTAAACAAAGCTTGATCACCTATTGTTAGGATCTGTAAACTCAGTTTTGATATTAACCAAATACTCTGGATGATCTTTAAGAACAATAACAGTGCAGCGGAAACAATATAAGAACAAACAGAGTAATTAATCAAGAACACAGAGTTGATGAATATGAAGAGCACGAGAGAATAGCTTCAAAGGTTTTTCAATTGATTGAAAATAAGACGATTACAATTCGGAAGCACTCTGAATTACAAAGACCTAGCTGCTATTTATACTAGTTCCTAATGGCTTTTCTGACACGACCTAGACGTGTGAAACGATCCAAGCCGTCCAAATAAAGTCGATTACAAACATAGTCACGTGAGAAGAACATGCAGCTAACTAACCTAAGTAAAATAGTAAGAAGTGGTTCTTCACATAAGATAAACCCGCAGACCCTCTATGAGCTATTCCAGAGGCTCTGCTACATTTGACTTGTAAGCTTTTGTTGC